>NW_027461693.1:0-216891 GCF_050947455.1 Rhinoderma darwinii
GACATTCAGCTTAGAATGGCCATTGACATTAAATGCTTTAATCCATAGTCCTTTTAATCGATTGTGAAACAAATCTAAACGACATAATAAAAGTTCAACCGCACCACGGATTCCCAGACAGTCTCCCACACTGGTACTAGCGAGGCCTTAAGCTGTGTAACTTCTGCGATCTGACGAGAGCAGGGACATTCAGCTTAGAATGGCTATTGACATTAAATGCTTTAATCCATAGTCCTTTTTAATCGATTGTGAAACAAAATCTAACGACATAATAAGACTTCAACCGCACCACGGATCCCAGACAGTCTCCCACACTGGTACTAGCGAGGCGTTAAGCTGGTAACTTCTGCGATCTGACGAGGGCAGGCACATTCAGCTTAGAATGGCCATTGACATTAAAAGCCTTAATCCACAGTCCTATTTAATCTATTGTGAAACAAAATCTAAACAACATAATAAAAAGTCAACTGCACCACGGATTCCCAGACAGTCTCCCACACTGGTACTAGCGAGGCCTTAAGCTGTGTAACTTCTGCGATCTGACGAGAGCATGCACATTCAGCTTAGAATGGCCATTGACATTAAATGCTTTAATCCATAGTCTTTTTAATCGATTGTGAAACAAAATCTAAATGACATAATAAAAAGTCAACCGCACCACGGATTCCCAGACAGTCTCCCACACTGGTACTAGCGAGGACTTAAACTGTGTAACTTCTGCGATCTGACGAGAGGCAGGCACATTCAGCTTAGAATGGCCATTGACATTAAAAGCTTTAATCCATAGTCCTATTAATCTATTTGTGAAAGAAAATCTAAACAACATTATAAAAAGTCAACCGCACACGGATTCCCAGACAGTCTCCCACACTGGTACTAGCGAGGCCTTAAGCTATGTAACTTCTGCGTTCTGACGAGAGCAGGCACATTCAGCTTAGAATGGCCATTGACATTAAAATGCTTTAATCCATAGTCCTTTTTAATCGATTGTGAAACAAAATCTAAACGACAATAAAAATTCAACCGCTCCACGGATTCCCAGACAGTCTCCCACACTGGTACTAGCGAGGCCTTAAGCTGTGTAACTTCTGCGATCTGCGAGAGCAGGCACATTCAGCTTAGAATGGCCATTGACGTTAAATGCTTTAATCCATAGTCCTATTTAATCTATTGTGAAACAAAATTAAACGACATAATAATAAGTCAACAGCACCACGGATTCCCAGACAGTCTCCCACACAGGTACTAGTGAGGCCTTAAGCTGTGTAACTTCTGCGATCTGACGAGAGCAGGCACATTCAGCTTAGAATGGCCATTGACATTAAAAGCATTAATCCATAGTCCTTTTTAATCGATTGTGAAACAAAATCTAAACGACATAATAAAAACTCAACCGCACCACGGATTCCCAGACAGTCTCCCACACTGGTACTAGCGAGGCCTTAAGTTATGTAACTTCTGCGTTCTGACGAGGGCAGGCACATTCAGCTTAGAATGGCCATTGACATTAAATGCTTTAATCCATAGTCCTTTTTTAATCGATTGTGAAACAAAATCTAAACGACATAATAAAAAGTTAACCGCACACGGATTCCCAGACAGTCTCCCACAACTGGTACTAGCGAGGCCTTAAGCTGTGTAACTTCTGCGATCTGACGAGAGCAGGCACATTCAGCTTAGAATGGCCATTGACATTAAATGCTTTAATCCATAGTCCTTTTTAATCGATTGTGAAACAAAATCTAAACGACATAATAAAAATTCAACCTCTCCACGGGATTTCCCAGACAGTCTCCCACACTGGTACTAGCGAGGCCTTAAGCTGTGTAACTTCTGCGATCTGACGAGAGCAGGCACATTCAGCTTAGAATGGCCATTGACATTAAATGCTTTAATCCATAGTCCTTTTTAATCGATTGTAAAACAAAATCTAAACGACATAATAAAAAGTCAACCGCACCACGGATTCCCAGACAGTCTCCACACTGGTACTGGCGAAGCCTTAAGCTGTGTAATTTCTGCGATCTGACGAGAGCAGGCACATTCAGCTTAGAATGGCCATTGAACATTAAATGCTTTAATCCATAGTCCTTTTTAATCGATTGTGAAACAAAATCTAAACGACATAATAAAAAAGTCAACCGCACCACTGATTCCCAGACAGTCTCCCACACTGGTACTAGCGAGGCCTTAAGCTGTGTAACTTCTGCGATCTGACGAGAGCAGGGACATTCAGCTTAGAATGGCCATTGACATTAAATGCTTTAATCCATAGTCCTTTTTAATCGATTGTGAAACAAAATCTAAACGACATAATAAAAAGTCAACCGCACCACGGATTCCCAGACAGTCTCCCACACTGGTACTAGCGAGGCCTTAAGCTGTGTAACTTCTGCGTTCTGACGAGAGCAGGGACATTCAGCTTAGAATGGCTATTGACATTAAATGCTTTAATCCATAGTCCTTTTTAATCGATTGTGGAAACAAAATCTAAACGACATAATAAGACTTCAACCGCACCACGGATTCCCAGACAGTCTCCCACACTGGTACTAGCGAGGCGTTAAGCTGTGTAACTTCTGCGATCTGACGAGAGCAGGCACATTCAGCTTAGAACGGCCATTGACATTAAAAGCTTTAATCCATAGTCCTATTTAATCTATTGTGAAAGAAAATCTAAACAACATTATAAAAAGTCAACCGCACCACGGATTCCCAGACAGTCTCCCACACTGGTACTAGCGAGGCCCTTAAGCTATGTAACTTCTGCGTTTCTGACGAGAGCAGGCACATTCAGCTTAGAATGGCCATTGACATTAAATGCTTTAATCCATAGTCCTTTTTAATCGATTGTGAAAACAAAATCTAAACGACATAATAAAAATTCAACCGCTCCACGGATTCCCAGACAGTCTCCCCACTGGTACTAGCGAGGCCTTAAGCTGTGTAACTTCTGCGATCTGACGAGAGCAGGCACATTCAGCTTAGAATGGCCATTGACGTTAAATGCTTTAATCCATAGTCCTATTTAATCTATTGTGAAACAAATCTAAACGACATAATAATAAGTCAACAGCACCACGGATTCCCAGACAGTCTCCCACACAGGTACTAGTGAGGCCTTAAGCTGTGTAACTTCTGCGATCTGACGAGAGCAGGCACATTCAGCTTAGAATGGCCATTGACATTAAAAGCATTAATCCATAGTCCTTTTTAATCGATTGTGAAACAAAATCTAAACGACATAATAAAAACTCAACCGCACCACGGATTCCCAGACAGTCTCCCACACTGGTACTAGCGAGGCCTTAAGTTATGTAACTTCTGCGTTCTGACGAGGGCAGGGCACATTCAGCTTAGAATGGCCATTGACATTAAATGCTTTAATCCATAGTCCTTTTTAATCGATTGTGAAACAAAATCTAAACGACATATAAAAAGTTAACCGCACCACGGATTCCCAGACAGTCTCCCACACTGGTACTAGCGAGGCCTTAAGCTGTGTAACTTCTGCGATCTGACGAGAGCAGGCACATTCAGCTTAGAATGGCCATTGACATTAAATGCTTTAATCCATAGTCCTTTTTTAATCGATTGTGAAACAAATCTAAACGACATAATAAAAATTCAACCTCTCCACGGATTCCCAGACAGTCTCCCACACTGGTACTAGCGAGGCCTTAAGCTGTGTAACTTCTGCGATCTGACGAGAGCAGGCACATTCAGCTTAGAATGGCCATTGACATTAAATGCTTTATCCATAGTCCTTTTTAATCGATTGTAAAACAAAATCTAAACGACATAATAAAAAGTCAACCGCACCACCGGATTCCCAGACAGTCTCCCACACTGGTACTGGCGAAGCCTTAAGCTGTGTAATTTCTGCGATCTGACGAGAGCAGGCACATTCAGCTTAGAATGGCCATTGACATTAAATGCTTTAATTCCATAGTCCTTTTTAATCGATTGTGAACAAAATCTAAACGACATAATAAAAAGTCAACCGCACCACTGATTCCCAGACAGTCTCCCACACTGGTACTAGCGAGGCCTTAAGCTGTGTAACTTCTGCGATCTGACGAGAGCAGGGACATTCAGCTTAGAATGGCCATTGACATTAAATGCTTTAATCCATAGTCCTTTTTAATCGATTGTGAAACAAAATCTAAACGACATAATAAAAAGTCAACCGCACCACGGATTCCCAGACAGTCTCCCACACTGGTACTAGCGAGGCCTTAAGCTGTGTAACTTCTGCGATCTGACGAGAGCAGGGACATTCAGCTTAGAATGGCTATTGACATTAAATGCTTTAATCCATAGTCCTTTTTAATCGATTGTGAAACAAAATCTAAACGACATAATAAGACTTCAACCGCACCACGGATTCCCAGACAGTCTCCCACACTGGTACTAGCGAGGCGTTAAGCTGTGTAACTTCTGCGATCTGACGAGGAGCAGGCACATTCAGCTTAGAACGGCCATTGGCATTTAAAGCCTTAATCCACAGTCCTATTTATCTATTGTGAAACAAAATCTAAACAACTAATAAAAAGTCAACTGCACCACGGATTCCCCAGACGTCTCCCACACTGGTACTAGCGAGGCCTTAAGCTGTGAACTTCTGCGATCTGACGAGAGCATGCACATTCAGCTTAGAATGGCCATGACATTAAATGCTTTTAATCCATAGTCCCTTTTTAATCGATTGTGAAACAAAAATCTAAATGACATATAAAAAGTCAACCGCACCACGGATTCCCAGACAGTCTCCCACACTGGTACTAGCGAGGACTTAAACTGTGTAACTTCTGCGATCTGACGAGAGCAGGCACATTCAGCTTAGAATGGCCATTGACATTAAAATCTTTAATCCATAGTCCTATTTATCTATTGTGAAACAAAATCTAAACAACATTAAAAAAGTCAACCGCACCACGGATTCCCAGACAGTCTCCCCACACTGGTACTAGCGAGGCTTAAGCTATGTAACTTCTGCGTTCTGACGAGAGCAGGCACATTCAGCTTAGAATGGCCATTGACATTAAATGCTTTAATCCATAGTCCTTTTTAATCGATTGTGAAACAAAATCTAAACGACATAATAAAATTCAACCGCTCCACGGATTCCCAGACAGTCTCCCACACTGGTACTAGCGAGGCCTTAAGCTGTGTAACTTCTGCGATCTGACGAGAGCAGGCACATTCAGCTTAGAATGGCCATTGACGTTAAATGCTTAATCCATAGTCTATTTAATCTATTGTGAAACAAAATCTAAACGACATAATAATAAGTCAACCGCACACGGATTCCCAGACAGTCTCCCACACAGGTACTAGTGAGGCCTTAAGCTGTGTAACTTCTGCGATCTGACGAGAGCAGGCACATTCAGCTTAGAATGGCCATTGACATTAAAGCCTTAATCCATAGTCCTATTTAATCTATTGTGAAACAAAATCTAACAACATAATAATAAAGTCAACCGCACCACGCTTCCCAGACAGTCTCCCACACTGTACCAGCGAGGCCTTAAGCTGTGTAACTTCTGCGATCTGACGAGAGCAGGGACATTCAGCTTAGAATGGCCATTGACATTAAAGGCATTAATCCATAGTCCTTTTTAATCGATGTGGAAACAAAATCTAAACGACATAATAAAAACTCAACCGCACCACGGATTCCCAGACAGTCTCCCACACTGGTACTAGCGAGGCCTTAAGCTGTGTAACTTCTGCGTTCGGACGAGAGCAGGCACATTCAGCTTAGAATGGCCATTGACGTTAAATGTTTTAATCCCATAGTCCTATTTAATCTATTGTGAAACAAAATCTAAACGACATAATAAAAGTCAACCGCACCACGGATTCCCAGACAGTCTCCCCACACTGGTACTAGCGAGGCGTTAAGCTGTGTAACTTCTGCGATCTAACGAGAGCAGGCACATTCAGCTTAGAATGAGCATTGACTTTAAATGCTTTAATCCATAGTCCTTTTTAATCGATTGTGAAACAAAATCTAAACGACATAATAAAAGTCCAACCGCACCACGGGATTCCCAGACAGTCTCCCACACTGGTACTAGAGAGGCCTAAGCTGTGTAACTTCTGCGACCGACGAGAGCAGGGACATTCAGCTTAGAATGGCCATTGACATTAAATGCTTTAATCCATAGTCCTTTTTAATCGATTGTGAAACAAAATCTAAACGACATAATAAAAATTCAACCGCACCACGGATTCCCAAACAGTCTCCCACACTTGTACTAGCGAGGCCTTAAGCTGTTTAACTTCTGCAATCTAACAAGAGCATGCACTTTCAGCTTAGAATGGCCATTGACATTAAATGCTTTAATCCATAGTCCTTTTTAATCGATTGTGAAACAAAATCTAAACGACATAATAAAAAGTCAACCGCACCACGGATTCCCAGACAGTCTCCCACACCGGTACTAGCGAGGCCTTAAGCTGTGTAACTTCTGCGATCTGACGAGAGCAGGCACATTCAGCTTAGAATGGCCATTGACATTAAAAGCCTTAATCCATAGTCCTATTTAATCTATTGTGAAACAAAATCTAAACAACATAATAAAAAGACAACCGCACCACGGATTCCCAGACAGTCACCCATACTGGTACTAGCGAGGCCTTAAGCTGTGTAACTTCTGCGATCTGACGAGAGCAGGGACATTCAGCTTAGAATGGCCATTGACATTAAATTCTTTAATCCATAGTCCTTTTTAATCGATTGTGAAACAAAATCTAAACGACATAATAAAAATTCAACCGCACCACGGATTCCCAGACAGTCTCCCACACTGGTACTAGCGAGGCGTTAAGCTGTTTAACTTCTGCGATCTAACGAGAGCATGCACATTCAGCTTAGAATGGCCATTGACATTAAATGCTTTAATCCATAGTCCTTTTTAATCGATTGTGAAACAAAATCTAAATGACATAATAAAAAGTCAACCGCACCACGGATTCCCAGACAGTCTCCCACACTGGTATTAGCGAGGACTTAAGCTGTGTAACTTCTGCGATCTGACGAGAGCAGGCACATTCAGCTTAGAATGGCCATTGACATTAAAAGCCTTAATCCATAGTCCTATTTAATCTATTGTGAAACAAAATCTAAACAACATTATAAAAAGTCAACCGCACCACGGATTCCCAGACAGTCTCCCACACTGGTACTAGCGAGGCCTTAAGCTATGTAACTTCTGCGTTCTGACGAGAGCAGGCACATTCAGCTTAGAATGGCCATTGACATTAAATGCTTTAATCCATAGTCCTTTTTAATCGATTGTGAAACAAAATCTAAACGACATAATAAAAATTCAACCGCTCCACGGATTCCCAGACAGTCTCCCACACTGGTACTAGCGAGGCCTTAAGCTGTGTAACTTCTGCGATCTGACGAGAGCAGGCACATTCAGCTTAGAATGGCCATTGACGTTAAATGCTTTAATCCATAGTCCTATTTAATCTATTGTGAAACAAAATCTAAACGACATAATAATAAGTCAACCGCACCACGGATTCCCAGACAGTCACCCACACTGGTACTAGCGAGGCGTTAAGCTGTGTAACTTCTGCGATCTAACGAGAGCAGGCACATTCAGCTTAGAATGGCCATTGACATTAAATGCTTTAATCCATAGTCCTATTTAATCTATTGTGAAACAAAATCTAAACAACATAATAAATAGTCAACCGCACCACGGATTCCCAGACAGTCTCCCACACAGGTACTAGTGAGGCCTTAAGCTGTGTAACTTCTGCGATCTGACGAGAGCAGGCACATTCAGCTTAGAATGGCCATTGACATTAAAAGCCTTAATCCATAGTCCTATTTAATCTATTGTGAAACAAAATCTAAACAACATAATAAAAAGTCAACCGCACCACGCATTCCCAGACAGTCTCCCACACTGGTACCAGCGAGGCCTTAAGCTGTGTAACTTCTGCGATCTGACGAGAGCAGGGACATTCAGCTTAGAATGGCCATTGACATTAAAGGCATTAATCCATAGTCCTTTTTAATCGATTGTGAAACAAAATCTAAACGACATAATAAAAACTCAACCGCACCACGGATTCCAAGACAGTCTCCCACACTGGTACTAGCGAGGCCTTAAGCTGTGTAACTTCTGCGTTCGGACGAGAGCAGGCACATTCAGCTTAGAATGGCCATTGACGTTAAATGTTTTAATCCATAGTCCTATTTAATCTATTGTGAAACAAAATCTAAACGACATAATAAAAAGTCAACCGCACCACGGATTCCCAGACAGTCTCCCACACTGGTACTAGCGAGGCGTTAAGCTGTGTAACTTCTGCGATCTAACGAGAGCAGGCACATTCAGCTTAGAATGAGCATTGACTTTAAATGCTTTAATCCATAGTCCTTTTTAATCTATTGTGAAACAAAATCTAAACGACATAATAAAAAGTCAACCGCACCACGGATTCCCAGACAGTCTCCCACACTGGTACTAGCGAGGCCTTAAGCTGTGTAACTTCTGCGATCTGACGAGAGCAGGGACATTCAGCTTAGAATGGCCATTGACATTAAATGCTTTAATCCATAGTCCTTTTTAATCGATTGTGAAACAAAATCTAAACGACATAATAAAAATTCAACCGCACCACGGATTCCCAAACAGTCTCCCACACTGGTACTAGCGAGGCCTTAAGCTGTTTAACTTCTGCAATCTAACAAGAGCATGCACTTTCAGCTTAGAATGGCCATTGACATTAAATGCTTTAATCCATAGTCCTTTTTAATCGATTGTGAAACAAAATCTAAACGACATAATAAAAAGTCAACCGCACCACGGATTCCCAGACAGTCTCCCACACCGGTACTAGCGAGGCCTTAAGCTGTGTAACTTCTGCGATCTGACGAGAGCAGGCACATTCAGCTTAGAATGGCCATTGACATTAAAAGCCTTAATCCATAGTCCTATTTAATCTATTGTGAAACAAAATCTAAACAACATAATAAAAAGACAACCGCACCACGGATTCCCAGACAGTCACCCATACTGGTACTAGCGAGGCGTTAAGCTGTGTAACTTCTGCGATCTAACGAGAGCAGGCACATTCAGCTTAGAATGGCCATTGACATTAAATGCTTTAATCCATAGTCCTTTTTAATCGATTGTGAAACAAAATCTAAACAACATAATAAAAATTCAACCGCACCACGGATTCCCAGACAGTCTCCCACACTGGTACTAGCGAGGCCTTAAGCTGTGTAACTTCTGCGTTCTGACGAGAGCAGGCACATTCAGCTTAGAATGGCCATTGACATTAAAAGCCTTAATCCATAGTCCTATTTAATCTATTGTGAAACAAAATCTAAACAACATAATAAAAAGTCAACCGCACCACAGATTCCCAGACAGTCTCCCACACTGGTACAAGCGAGGCCTTAAGCTGTGTAACTTCTGCGATCTGACGAGAGCAGGCACATTCAGCTTAGAATGGCCATTGACATTAAAAGCCTTAATCCATAGTCCTATTTAATCTATTGTGAAACAAAATCTAAACAACATAATAAAAAGTCAACCGCACCACGCATTCCCAGACAGTCTCCCACACTGGTACCAGCGAGGCCTTAAGCTGTGTAACTTCTGCGATCTGACGAGAGCAGGGACATTCAGCTTAGAATGGCCATTGACATTAAAGGCTTTAATCCATAGTCCTTTTTAATCGATTGTGAAACAAAATCTAAACGACATAATAAAAACTCAACCGCACCACGGATTCCCAGACAGTCTCCCACACTGGTACTAGCGAGGCCTTAAGCTGTGTAACTTCTGCGATCTGACGAGAGCAGGCACATTCAGCTTAGAATGGACATTGACATTAAAAGCCTTAATCCATAGTCCTATTTAATCTATTGTGAAACAAAATCTAAACAACATAATAAAAAGTCAACCGCACCACGGATTCCCAGACAGTCTCCCACACTGGTACTAGCGAGGACTTAAGCTATGTAATTTCTGCGTTCTGACGAGAGCAGGCACATTCAGCTTAGAATGGCCATTGACCTTAAATGCTTTAATCCATAGTCCTTTTTAATCGATTGTGAAACAAAATCTAAACGACATAATAAAAAGTCAACCGCACCACGGATTCCCAGACAGTCTCCCACACTGGTACTAGCGAGGCCTTAAGCTGAGTAACTTCTGCGATCTGACGAGAGTAGGCACATTCAGCTTAGAATGGCCATTGACATCAAATGCTTTAATCCATAGTCCTTTTTAATCGATTGTGAAACAAAATCTAAACGACATAATAAAAAGTCAACAGCACCACGGATTCCCAGACAGTCTCCCACACTGGTACTAGCGAGGCCTTAAGCTGTGTAACTTCTGCGATCTGACGAGAGCAGGGACATTCAGCTTAGAATGGCCATTGACATTAAATGCTTTAATCCATAGTCCTTTTTAATCGATTGTGAAACAAAATCTAAACGACATAATAAAAAGTCAACCGCACAACGGATTCCGAGACAGTCTCCCACACTGGTACTAGCGAGGCCTTAAGCTGGGTAACTTCTGCGATCTGACGAGAGCAGGTGCATTCAGCTTAGAATGGCCATTGACATTAAATGCTTTAATCCATAGTCCTTTTTAATCGATTGTGAAACAAAATCTAAACGACATAATAAAAAGTCAACCGCACCACGGATTCCCAGACAGTCTCCCACACTGGTACTAGCGAGGCCTTAAGCTGTGTAACTTCTGCGATCTGACGAGAGCAGGGACATTCAGCTTAGAATGGCTATTGACATTAAATGCTTTAATCCATAGTCCTTTTTAATCGATTGTGAAACAAAATCTAAACGACATAATAAGAATTCAACCGCACCACGGATTCCCAGACAGTCTCCCACACTGGTACTAGCGAGGCGTTAAGCTGTGTAACTTCTGCGATCTGACGAGAGCAGGCACATTCAGCTTAGAATGGCCATTGACATTAAAAGCCTTAATCCACAGTCCTATTTAATCTATTGTGAAACGAAATCTAAACAACATAATAAAAAGTCAACTGCACCACGGATTCCCAGACAGTCTCCCACACTGGTACTAGCGAGGCCTTAAGCTGTGTAACTTCTGCGATCTGACGAGAGCAGGGACATTCAGCTTAGAATGGCCATTGACATTAAATTCTTTAATCCATAGTCCTTTTTAATCGATTGTGAAACAAAATCTAAACGACATAATAAAAATTCAACCGCACCACGGATTCCCAGACAGTCTCCCACACTGGTACTAGCGAGGCCTTAAGCTGTGTAACTTCTGCGTTCTGACTAGATCAGGCACATTCAGCTTAGAATGGCCATTGACGTTAAATGCTTTAATCCATAGTCCTTTTTAATCGATTGTGAAACAAAATCTAAACTACATAATAAAAAGGCAACCGCACCACGGATTCCCAGACAGTCTCCCACACTGGTACTAGCGAGGCCTTAAGCTGTGTAACTTCTGCGATCTGACGAGAGCAGGCACATTCAGCTTAGAATGGCCATTGACATTAAAAGCCTTAATCCATAGTCCTATTAAATCTACTGTGAAACAAAATCTAAACAACATAATAAGAAGTCAACCGCACCACGGATTCCCAGACAGTCTCCCACACTGGTACTAGCGAGGCCTTAAGCTGTGTAACTTCTGCGATCTGACGAGAGCAGGGACATTCAGCTTAGAATGGCCATTGACATTAAAGGCTTTAATCCATAGTCCTTTTTAATCGATTGTGAAACAAAATCTAAACGACATAATAAAAATTCAACCACACCACGGATTCCCAGACAGTCTCCCACACCGGTACTAGCGAGGCCTTAAGCTCTGTAACTTCTGCGTTCTGACGAGAGCAGGCACATTCAGCTTAGAATGGCTATTGACGTTAAATGCTTTAATCCATAGTCCTATTTAATCTATTGTGAAACATAATCTAAACGACATAATAAAAAGTCAACCGCACCACGGATTCCCAGACAGTCTCCCACACTGGTACTAGCGAGGCCTTAAGCTGTGTAACTTCTGCGATCTGACGAGAGCAGGCACATTCAGCTTAGAATGGCCATTGACATTAAATGCTTTAATCCATAGTCCTTTTTAATCTATTGTGAAACAAAATCTAAACGACATAATAAAAAGTCAACCGCACCACGGATTCCCAGACAGTCTCCCACACTGGTACTAGCGAGGCCTTAAGCTGTGTAACTTCTGCGATCTGACGAGAGCAGGGACATTCAGCTTAGAATGGCCATTGACATTAAATGCTTTAATCCATAGTCCTTTTTAATCGATTGTGAAACAAAATCTAAACGACATAATAAAAATTCAACCGCACCACGGATTCCCAGACAGTCTCCCACACTGGTACTAGCGAGGCCTTAAGCTGTGTAACTTCTGCGATCTGACGAGAGCAGGCACATTCAGCTTAGAATGGCCATTGACGTTAAATGTTTTAATCCATAGTCCTATTTAATCTATTGTGAAACAAAATCTAAACGAAATAATAAAAAGTCAACCGCACCACGGATTCCCAGACAGTCTCCCACACTGGTACTAGCGAGGCATTAAGCTGTTTAACTTCCGCGATCTAACGAGAGCATGCACATTCAGCTTAGAATGGCCATTGACATTAAATGCTTTAATCCATAGTCCTTTTTAATCGATTGTGAAACAAAATCTAAACGACATAATAAAAACTCAACCGCACCACGGATTCCCAGACAGTCTCCCACACTGGTACTAGCGAGGCCTTAAGCTGTGTAACTTCTGCGATCTGACGAAAGCAGGCACATTCAGCTTAGAATGGCCATTGACGTTAAATGTTTTAATCCATAGTCCTATTTAATCTATTGTGAAACAAAATCTAAACGAAATAATAAAAAGTCAACCGCACCATGGATTCCCAAACAGTCTCCCACACTGGTACTAGCGAGGCGTTAAGCTGTTTAACTTCTGCAATCTAACAAGAGCATGCACTTTCAGCTTAGAATGGCCATTGACATTAAATACTTTAATCCATAGTCCTTTTTAATCGATTGTGAAACAAAATCTAAACAACATAATAAAAAGGCAACCGCACCACGGATTCCCAGACAGTCTCCCACACTGGTACTAGCGAGGACTTAAGCTATGTAACTTCTGCGTTCTGACGAGAGCAGGCACATTCAGCTTAGAATGGCCATTGACGTTAAATGCTTTAATCCATAGTCCTTTTTAATCGATTGTGAAACAAAATCTAAACGACATAATAAAAAGTCAACCGCACCACGGATTCCCAGACAGTCTCCCACACTGGTACTAGCGAGGCCTTAAGCTGAGTAACTTCTGCGATCTGACGAGAGCAGGCACATTCAGCTTAGAATGGCCATTGACATCAAATGCTTTAATCCATAGTCCTTTTTAATCGATTGTGAAACAAAATCTAAACGACATAATAAAAAGTCAACAGCACCACGGATTCCCAGACAGTCTCCCACACTGGTACTAGCGAGGCCTTAAGCTGTGTAACTTCTGCGATCTGACGAGAGCAGGGACATTCAGCTTGGAATGGCCATTGACATTAAATGCTTTAATCTATAGTCCTTTTTAATCCATTGTGAAACAAAATCTAAACGACATAATAAAAATTCAACCGCACAACGGATTCCGAGACAGTCTCCCACACTGGTACTAGCGAGGCCTTAAGCTGGGTAACTTCTGCGATCTGACGAGAGCAAGTGCATTCAGCTTAGAATGGCCATTGACATTAAATGCTTTAATCCATAGTCCTTTTTAATCGATTGTGAAACAAAATCTAAACGACATAATAAAAAGTCAACCGCACCACGGATTCCCAGACAGTCTCCCACACTAATACTAGCGAGGCCTTAAGCTGTGTAACTTCTGCGATCTGACGAGAGCAGGCACATTCAGCTTAGAATGGCCATTGACATTAAATGCTTTAATCCATAGTCCTTTTTAATCGATTGTGAAACAAAATCTAAACGACATAATAAAAAGTCAACCGCACCACGGATTCCCAGACAGTCTCCCACACTGGTACTAGCGAGGCCTTAAGCTGTGTAACTTCTGCGTTCTGACGAGAGCAGGCACATTCAGCTTAGAATGGCCATTGACGGTAAATGCTTTAATCCATAGTCCTATTTAATCTATTGTGAAACAAAATCTAAACGACATAATAAAAAGTCAACCGCACCACGGATTCCCAGACAGTCTCCCACACTGGTACTAGCGAGGCCTTAAGCTATGTAACTTCTGCGTTCTGACGAGAGCAGGCACATTCAGCTTAGAATGGCCATTGACATTAAATGCTTTAATCCATAGTCCTTTTTAATCGATTGTGAAACAAAATCTAAACGACATAATAAAAAGTCAACCGCACCACGGATTCCCAGACAGTCTCCCACACTGGTACTAGCGAGGCCTTAAGCTGTGTAACTTCTGCGATCTGACGAGAGCAGGCACATTCAGCTTAGAATGGCCATTGACATTAAAAGCTTTAATCCATAGTCCTATTTAATCTATTGTGAAACTAAATCTAAACAACATTATAAAAAGTCAACCGCACCACGGATTCCCAGACAGTCTCCCACACTGGTACTAGCGAGGCGTTAAGCTGTGTAACTTCTGCAATCTAACGAGAGCAGGCACATTCAGCTTAGAATGAGCATTGACTTTAAATGCTTTAATCCATAGTCCTTTTTAATCGATTGTGAAACAAAATCTAAACGACATAATAAAAAGTCAACCACACCACGGATTCCCAGACAGTCTCCCACACTGGTACTAGCGAGGCCTTAAGCTGTGTAACTTCTGCGATCTGACGAGAGCAGGGACATTCAGCTTAGAATGGCCATTGACATTAAATGCTTTAATCCATAGTCCTTTTTAATCGATTGTGAAACAAAATCTAAACGACATAATAAAAATTCAACCGCACCACGGATTCCCAGACAGTCTCCCACACTGGTACTAGCGAGGCCTTAAGCTGTGTAACTTCTGCGTTCTGACGAGAGCAGGTACATTCAGCTTAGAATGGCCATTGACATTAAATGTTTTAATCCATAGTCCTATTTAATCTATTGTGAAACAAAATCTAAACGAAATAATAAAAAGTCAACCGCACCATGGATTCCCAAACAGTCTCCCACACTGGTACTAGCGAGGCGTTAAGCTGTTTAACTTCTGCAATCTAACAAGAGCATGCACTTTCAGCTTAGAATGGCCATTGACATTAAATGCTTTAATCCATAGTCCTTTTTAATCGATTGTGAAACAAAATCTAAACGACATAATAAAAAGTCAACCGCACCACGGATTCCCAGACAGTCTCCCACACCGGTACTAGCGAGGCCTTAAGCTGTGTAACTTCTGCGATCTGACGAGAGCAGGCACATTCAGCTTAGAATGGCCATTGACATTAAAAGCCTTAATCCATAGTCCTATTTAATCTATTGTGAAACAAAATCTAAACAACATAATAAAAAGTCAACCGCACCACGGATTCCCAGACAGTCTCCCACACTGGTACTAGCGAGGCCTTAAGCTGTGTAACTTCTGCGATCTGACGAGAGCAGGAACATTCAGCTTAGAATGGCCATTGACGTTAAATGCTTTAATCCATAGTCCTATTTAATCTATTGTGATACAAAATCTAAACGACATAATAAAAAGTCAACCGCACCACGGATTCCCAGACAGTCACCCATACTGGTACTAGCGAGGCGTTAAGCTGTGTAACTTCTGCGATCTAACGAGAGCAGGCACATTCAGCTTAGAATGGCCATTGACATTAAATGCTTTAATCCATAGTCCTTTTTAATCGATTGTAAAACAAAATCTAAACAACATAATAAAAAGTCAACCGCACCACGGATTCCCAGACAGTCTCCCACACTGGTACTAGCGAGGCCTTAAGCTGTGTAACTTCTGCGATCTGACGAGAGCAGGCACATTCAGCTTAGAATGGCCATTGACATTAAAAGCCTTAATCCATAGTCCTATTTAATCTATTGTGAAACAAAATCTAAACAACATAATAAAAAGTCAACCACACCACAGATTCCCAGACAGTCTCCCACACTGGTACTAGCGAGGCCTTAAGCTGTGTAACTTCTGCGATCTGATGAGAGCAGGCACATTCAGCTTAGAATGGCCATTGACATTAAAAGCCTTAATCCATAGTCCTATTTAATCTATTGTGAAACAAAATCTAAACAACATAATAAAAAGTCAACCGCACCACGCATTCCCTGACAGTCTCCCACACTGGTACCAGCGAGGCCTTAAGCTGTGTAACTTCTGCGATCTGACGAGAGCAGGGACATTCAGCTTAGAATGGCCATTGACATTAAAGGCTTTAATCCATAGTCCTTTTTAATCGATTGTGAAACAAAATCTAAACGACATAATAAAAACTCAACCGCACCACGGATTCCCAGACAGTCTCCCACACTGGTACTAGCGAGGCCTTAAGCTGTGTAACTTCTGCGATCTGACGAGAGCAGGCACATTCAGCTTAGAATGGACATTGACATTAAAAGCCTTAATCCATAGTCCTATTTAATCTATTGTGAAACAAAATCTAAACAACATAATAAAAAGTCAACCGCACCACGGATTTCCAGACAGTCTCCCACACTGGTACTAGCGAGGACTTAAGCTATGTAACTTCTGCGTTCTGACGAGAGCAGGCACATTCAGCTTAGAATGGCCATTGACGTTAAATGCTTTAATCCATAGTCCTTTTTAATCGATTGTGAAACAAAATCTAAACGACATAATAAAAAGTCAACCGCACCACGGATTCCCAGACAGTCTCCCACACTGATACTAGCGAGGCCTTAAGCTGAGTAACTTCTGCGATCTGACGAGAGCAGGCACATTCAGCTTAGAATGGCCATTGACATCAAATGCTTTAATCCATAGTCCTTTTTAATCGATTGTGAAACAAAATCTAAACGACATAATAAAAAGTCAACAGCACCACGGATTCCCAGACAGTCTCCCACACTGGTACTAGCGAGGCCTTAAGCTGTGTAACTTCTGCGATCTGACGAGAGCAGGGACATTCAGCTTAGAATGGCCATTGACATTAAATGCTTTAATCTATAGTCCTTTTTAATCGATTGTGAAACAAAATCTAAACGACATAATAAAAATTCAACCGCACAACGGATTCCGAGACAGTCTCCCACACTGGTACTAGCGAGGCCTTAAGCTGGGTAACTTCTGCGATCTGACGAGAGCAGGTGCATTCAGCTTAGAATGGCCATTGCCATTAAATGCTTTAATCCATAGTCCTTTTTAATCGATTGTGAAACAAAATCTAAACGACATAATAAAAAGTCAACCGCACCACGGATTCCCAGACAGTCTCCCACACTAATACTAGCGAGGCCTTAAGCTGTGTAACTTCTGCGATCTGACGAGAGCAGGCACATTCAGCTTAGAATGGCCATTGACATTAAATGCTTTAATCCATAGTCCTTTTTAATCGATTGTGAAACAAAATCTAAACGACATAATAAAAAGTCAACCGCACCACGGATTCCCAGACAGTCTCCCACACTGGTACTAGCGAGGCCTTAAGCTGTGTAACTTCTGCGTTCTGACGAGAGCAGGCACATTCAGCTTAGAATGGCCATTGACGTTAAATGCTTTAATCCATAGTCCTATTTAATCTATTGTGAAACAAAATCTAAACGACATAATAAAAAGTCAACCGCACAGTCTCCCACACTGGTACTAGCGAGGCCTTAAGCTGTGTAATTTCTGCGATCTGACGAGAGCAGGCACATTCAGCTTAGAATGGCCATTGACATTAAATGCTTTAATCCATAGTCCTTTTTAATCGATTGTGAAACAAAATCTAAACGACATAATAAAAAGTCAACCGCACCACGGATTCCCAGACAGTCTCCCACACTGGTACTAGCGAGGCCTTAAGCTGTGTAACTTCTGCGATCTGACGAGAGTAGGCACATTCAGCTTAGAATGGCCATTGACATTAAATGCTTAAATCCATAGTCCTTTTTAATCGATTGTGAAACAAAATCTAAACGACATAATAAAAAGTCAACCGCACCACGGATTCCCAGACAGTCTCCCACACTGGTACTAGCGAGGCCTTAAGCTGTGTAACTTCTGCGATCTGACGAGAGCAGGGACATTCAGCTTAGAATGGCCATTGACGTTAAATGTTTTAATCCATAGTCCTATTTAATCTATTGTGAAACAAAATCTAAACGACATAATAAAAAGTCAACCGCACCACGGATTCCCAGACAGTCTCCCACACTGGTACTAGCGAGGCCTTAAGCTGTGTAACTTCTGCGATCTGACGAGAGCAGGCACATTCAGCTTAGAATGGCCATTGTCATTAAAAGCCTTAATCCATAGTCCTATTTAATCTATTGTGAAACAAAATCTAAACGACATAATAAAAAGTCAATCGCACCACAGATTCCCAGACAGTCTCCCACACTGGTACTAGCGAGGCCTTAAGCTGTGTAACTTCTGCGATCTGACGAGAGCAGGCACATTCAGCTTAGAATGGCCATTGACATGAAATGCTTTAATCCATAGTCCTTTTTAATCGATTGTGAAACAAAATCTAAACGACATAATAAAAAGGCAACCGCACCACGGATTCCCAGACAGTCTCCCACACTGGTACTAGCGAGGCCTTAAGCTGTGTAACTTCTGCGATCTGACGAGAGCAGGCACATTCAGCTTAGAATGGCCATTGACGTTAAATGTTTTAATCCATAGTCCTATTTAATCTATTGTGAAACAAAATCTAAACGAAATAATAAAAAGTCAACCGCACCACGGATTCCCAGACAGTCTCCCACACTGGTACTAGCGAGGCGTTAAGCTGTTTGTTTAATTTCTGCGATCTGACGAGAGCAGGCACATTCAGCTTAGAATGGCCATTGACATTAAAAGCTTTAATCCATAGTCCTATTTAATCTATTGTGAAACAAAATCTAAACAACATTATAAGAAGTCAACCGCACCACGGATTCCCAGACAGTCTCCCACACTGGTACTAGCAAGGCCTTAAGTTATGTAACTTCTGCGTTCTGACGAGAGCAGGCACATTCAGCTTAGAATGGCCATTGACATTAAATGCTTTAATCCATAGTCCTTTTTAATCGATTGTGAAACAAAATCTAAACGACATAATAAAAATTTAACCGCACCACGGATTCCCAGACAGTCTCCCACACTGGTACTAGCGAGGCCTTAAGCTGTGTAACTTCTGCGATCTGACGAGAGCAGGCACATTCAGCTTAGAATGGCCATTGACATTAAATGCTTTAATCCATAGTCCTTTTTAATCGATTGTGAAACAAAATCTAAACGACATAATAAAAATTCAACCGCTCCACGGATTCCCAGACAGTCTCCCACACTGGTACTAGCGAGGCCTTAAGCTGTGTAACTTCTGCGATCTGACGAGAGCAGGCACATTCAGCTTAGAATGGCCATTGACGTTAAATGTTTTAATCCATAGTCCTATTTAATCTATTGTGAAACAAAATCTAAACGACATAATAAAAAGTCAACCGCACCACGGATTCCCAGACAGTCTCCCGCACTGGTACTAGCGAGGCGTTAAGCTGTGTAACTTCTGCGATCTAACGAGAGCAGGCACATTCAGCTTAGAATGAGCATTGACTTTAAATGCTTTAATCCATAGTCCTTTTTAATCGATTGTGAAACAAAATCTAAACGACATAATAAAAAGTCAACCGCACCACGGATTCCCAGACAGTCTCCCACACTGGTACTAGCGAGGCCTTAAGCTGTGTAACTTCTGCGATCTGACGAGAGCAGGGACATTCAGCTTAGAATGGCCATTGACATTAAATGCTTTAAACCATAGTCCTTTTTAATCGATTGTGAAACAAAATCTAAACGACATAATAAAAATTCAACCGCACCACGGATTCCCAAACAGTCTCCCACACTGGTACTAGCGAGGCCTTAAGCTGTTTAACTTCTGCAATCTAACAAGAGCATGCACTTTCAGCTTAGAATGGCCATTGACATTAAATGCCTTAATCCATAGTCCTATTTAATCTATTGTGAAACAAAATCTAAACAACATAATAAAAAGACAACCGCACCACGGATTCCCAGACAGTCACCCATACTGGTACTAGCGAGGCGTTAAGCTGTGTAACTTCTGCGATCTAACGAGAGCAGGCACATTCAGCTTAGAATGGCCATTGACATTAAATGCTTTAATCCATAGTCCTTTTTAATCGATTGTGAAACAAAATCTAAACAACATAATAAAAATTCAACCGCACCACGGATTCCCAGACAGTCTCCCACACTGGTACTAGCGAGGCCTTAAGCTGTGTAACTTCTGCGATCTGACGAGAGCAGGCACATTCAGCTTAGAATGGCCATTGACATTAAATGCTTTAATCCATAGTCCTTTTTAATCGATTGTGAAACAAAATCTAAATGACATAATAAAAAGTCAACCGCACCACGGATTCCCAGACAGTCTCCCACACTGGTACTAGCGAGGACTTAAGCTGTGTAACTTCTGCGATCTGACGAGAGCAGGCACATTCAGCTTAGAATGGCCATTGACATTAAAAGCTTTAATCCATAGTCCTATTTAATCTATTGTGAAACAAAATCTAAACAACATTATAAAAAGTCAACCGCACCACGGATTCCCAGACAGTCTCCCACACTGGTACTAGCGAGGCCTTAAGCTATGTAACTTCTGCGTTCTGACGAGAGCAGGCACATTCAGCTTAGAATGGCCATTGACATTAAATGCTTTAATCCATAGTCCTTTTTAATCGATTGTGAAACAAAATCTAAACGACATAATAAAAAGTCAACCGCACCACGGATTCCCAGACAGTCTCCCACACTGGTACTAGCGAGGCCTTAAGCTGTGTAACTTCTGCGATCTAACGAGAGCAGGCACATTCAGCTTAGAATGGCCATTGACATTAAAAGCTTTAATCCATAGTCCTATTTAATCTATTGTGAAACAAAATCTAAACAACATTATAAAAAGTCAACCGCACCACGGATTCCCAGACAGTCTCCCACACTGGTACTAGCGAGGCCTTAAGTTATGTAACTTCTGCGTTCTGACGAGAGCAGGCACATTCAGCTTAGAATGGCCATTGACATTAAATGCTTTAATCCATAGTCCTTTTTAATCGATTGTGAAACAAAATCTAAACGACATAATAAAAAGTTAACCGCACCACGGATTCCCAGACAGTCTCCCACACTGGTACTAGCGAGGCCTTAAGCTGTGTAACTTCTGCGATCTGACGAGAGCAGGCACATTCAGCTTAGAATGGCCATTGACATTAAATGCTTTAATCCATAGTCCTTTTTAATCGATTGTGAAACAAAATCTAAACGACATAATAAAAATTCAACCGCTCCACGGATTCCCAGACAGTCTCCCACACTGGTACTAGCGAGGCCTTAAGCTGTGTAACTTCTGCGATCTGACGAGAGCAGGCACATTCAGCTTAGAATGGCCATTGACATTAAATGCTTTAATCCATAGTCCTTTTTAATCGATTGTAAAACAAAATCTAAACGACATAATAAAAAGTCAACCGCACCACGGATTCCCAGACAGTCTCCCACACTGGTACTGGCGAAGCCTTAAGCTGTGTAATTTCTGCGATCTGACGAGAGCAGGCACATTCAGCTTAGAATGGCCATTGACATTAAATGCTTTAATCCATAGTCCTTTTTAATCGATTGTGAAACAAAATCTAAACGACATAATAAAAAGTCAACCGCACCACTGATTCCCAGACAGTCTCCCACACTGGTACTAGCGAGGCCTTAAGCTGTGTAACTTCTGCGATCTGACGAGAGCAGGGACATTCAGCTTAGAATGGCCATTGACATTAAATGCTTTAATCCATAGTCCTTTTTAATCGATTGTGAAACAAAATCTAAACGACATAATAAATAGTCAACCGCACCACGGATTCCCAGACAGTCTCCCACACTGGTACTAGCGAGGCCTTAAGCTGTGTAACTTCTGCGATCTGACGAGAGCAGGGACATTCAGCTTAGAATGGCTATTGACATTAAATGCTTTAATCCATAGTCCTTTTTAATCGATTGTGAAACAAAATCTAAACGACATAATAAGACTTCAACCGCACCACGGATTCCCAGACAGTCTCCCACACTGGTACTAGCGAGGCGTTAAGCTGTGTAACTTCTGCGATCTGACGAGAGCAGGCACATTCAGCTTAGAATGGCCATTGACATTAAAAGCCTTAATCCACAGTCCTATTTAATCTATTGTGAAACAAAATCTAAACAACATAATAAAAAGTCAACTGCACCACGGATTCCCAGACAGTCTCCCACACTGGTACTAGCGAGGCCTTAAGCTGTGTAACTTCTGCGATCTGACGAGAGCATGCACATTCAGCTTAGAATGGCCATTGACATTAAATGCTTTAATCCATAGTCCTTTTTAATCGATTGTGAAACAAAATCTAAATGACATAATAAAAAGTCAACCGCACCACGGATTCCCAGACAGTCTCCCACACTGGTACTAGCGAGGACTTAAGCTGTGTAACTTCTGCGATCTGACGAGAGCAGGCACATTCAGCTTAGAATGGCCATTGACATTAAAAGCTTTAATCCATAGTCCTATTTAATCTATTGTGAAACAAAATCTAAACAACATTATAAAAAGTCAACCGCACCACGGATTCCCAGACAGTCTCCCACACTGGTACTAGCGAGGCCTTAAGCTATGTAACTTCTGCGTTCTGACGAGAGCAGGCACATTCAGCTTAGAATGGCCATTGACATTAAATGCTTTAATCCATAGTCCTTTTTAATCGATTGTGAAACAAAATCTAAACGACATAATAAAAATTCAACCGCTCCACGGATTCCCAGACAGTCTCCCACACTGGTACTAGCGAGGCCTTAAGCTGTGTAACTTCTGCGATCTGACGAGAGCAGGCACATTCAGCTTAGAATGGCCATTGGCGTTAAATGCTTTAATCCATAGTCCTATTTAATCTATTGTGAAACAAAATCTAAACGACATAATAATAAGTCAACCGCACCACGGATTCCCAGACAGTCACCCACACTGGTACTAGCGAGGCGTTAAGCTGTGTAACTTCTGCGATCTAACGAGAGCAGGCACATTCAGCTTAGAATGGCCATTGACATTAAATGCTTTAATCCATAGTCCTATTTAATCTATTGTGAAACAAAATCTAAACAACATAATAAATAGTCAACCGCACCACGGATTCCCAGACAGTCTCCCACACAGGTACTAGTGAGGCCTTAAACTGTGTAACTTCTGCGATCTGACGAGAGCAGGCACATTCAGCTTAGAATGGCCATTGACATTAAAAGCCTTAATCCATAGTCCTATTTAATCTATTGTGAAACAAAATCTAAACAACATAATAAAAAGTCAACCGCACCACGCATTCCCAGACAGTCTCCCACACTGGTACCAGCGAGGCCTTAAGCTGTGTAACTTCTGCGATCTGACGAGAGCAGGGACATTCAGCTTAGAATGGCCATTGACATTAAAGGCATTAATCCATAGTCCTTTTTAATCGATTGTGAAACAAAATCTAAACGACATAATAAAAACTCAACCGCACCACGGATTCCCAGACAGTCTCCCACACTGGTACTAGCGAGGCCTTAAGCTGTGTAACTTCTGCGTTCGGACGAGAGCAGGCACATTCAGCTTAGAATGGCCATTGACGTTAAATGTTTTAATCCATAGTCCTATTTAATCTATTGTGAAACAAAATCTAAACGACATAATAAAAAGTCAACCGCACCACGGATTCCCAGACAGTCTCCCACACTGGTACTAGCGAGGCGTTAAGCTGTGTAACTTCTGCGATCTGACGAGAGCAGGGACATTCAGCTTAGAATGGCCATTGACATTAAATGCTTTAATCCATAGTCCTTTTTAATCGATTGTGAAACAAAATCTAAACGACATAATAAAAATTCAACCGCACCACGGATTCCCAAACAGTCTCCCACACTGGTACTAGCGAGGCCTTAAGCTGTTTAACTTCTGCAATCTAACAAGAGCATGCACTTTCAGCTTAGAATGGCCATTGACATTAAATGCTTTAATCCATAGTCCTTTTTAATCGATTGTGAAACAAAATCTAAACGACATAATAAAAAGTCAACCGCACCACGGATTCCCAGACAGTCTCCCACACCGGTACTAGCGAGGCCTTAAGCTGTGTAACTTCTGCGATCTGACGAGAGCAGGCACATTCAGCTTAGAATGGCCATTGACATTAAAAGCCTTAATCCATAGTCCTATTTAATCTATTGTGAAACAAAATCTAAACAACATAATAAAAAGACAACCGCACCACGGATTCCCAGACAGTCACCCATACTGGTACTAGCGAGGCCTTAAGCTGTGTAACTTCTGCGATCTGACGAGAGCAGGGACATTCAGCTTAGAATGGCCATTGACATTAAATTCTTTAATCCATAGTCCTTTTTAATCGATTGTGAAACAAAATCTAAACGACATAATAAAAATTCAACCGCACCACGGATTCCCAGACAGTCTCCCACACTGGTACTAGCGAGGCGTTAAGCTGTTTAACTTCTGCGATCTAACGAGAGCATGCACATTCAGCTTAGAATGGCCATTGACATTAAATGCTTTAATCCATAGTCCTTTTTAATCGATTGTGAAACAAAATCTAAATGACATAATAAAAAGTCAACCGCACCACGGATTCCCAGACAGTCTCCCACACTGGTACTAGCGAGGACTTAAGCTGTGTAACTTCTGCGATCTGACGAGAGCAGGCACATTCAGCTTAGAATGGCCATTGACATTAAAAGCTTTAATCCATAGTCCTATTTAATCTATTGTGAAACAAAATCTAAACAACATTATAAAAAGTCAACCGCACCACGGATTCCCAGACAGTCTCCCACACTGGTACTAGCGAGGCCTTAAGCTATGTAACTTCTGCGTTCTGACGAGAGCAGGCACATTCAGCTTAGAATGGCCATTGACATTAAATGCTTTAATCCATGGTCCTTTTTAATCGATTGTGAAACAAAATCTAAACGACATAATAAAAATTCAACCGCTCCACGGATTCCCAGACAGTCTCCCACACTGGTACTAGCGAGGCCTTAAGCTGTGTAACTTCTGCGATCTGACGAGAGCAGGCACATTCAGCTTAGAATGGCCATTGACGTTAAATGCTTTAATCCATAGTCCTATTTAATCTATTGTGAAACAAAATCTAAACGACATAATAATAAGTCAACCGCACCACGGATTCCCAGACAGTCACCCACACTGGTACTAGCGAGGCGTTAAGCTGTGTAACTTCTGCGATCTAACGAGAGCAGGCACATTCAGCTTAGAATGGCCATTGACATTAAATGCTTTAATCCATAGTCCTATTTAATCTATTGTGAAACAAAATCTAAACAACATAATAAATAGTCAACCGCACCACGGATTCCCAGACAGTCTCCCACACAGGTACTAGTGAGGCCTTAAGCTGTGTAACTTCTGCGATCTGACGAGAGCAGGCACATTCAGCTTAGAATGGCCATTGACATTAAAAGCCTTAATCCATAGTCCTATTTAATCTATTGTGAAACAAAATCTAAACAACATAATAAAAAGTCAACCGCACCACGCATTCCCAGACAGTCTCCCACACTGGTACCAGCGAGGCCTTAAGCTGTGTAACTTCTGCGATCTGACGAGAGCAGGGACATTCAGCTTAGAATGGCCATTGACATTAAAGGCATTAATCCATAGTCCTTTTTAATCGATTGTGAAACAAAATCTAAACGACATAATAAAAACTCAACCGCACCACGGATTCCCAGACAGTCTCCCACACTGGTACTAGCGAGGCCTTAAGCTGTGTAACTTCTGCGTTCGGACGAGAGCAGGGACATTCAGCTTAGAATGGCCATTGACATTAAATGCTTTAATCCATAGTCCTTTTTAATCGATTGTGAAACAAAATCTAAACGACATAATAAAAATTCAACCGCACCACGGATTCCCAAACAGTCTCCCACACTGGTACTAGCGAGGCCTTAAGCTGTTTAACTTCTGCAATCTAACAAGAGCATGCACTTTCAGCTTAGAATGGCCATTGACATTAAATGCTTTAATCCATAGTCCTTTTTAATCGATTGTGAAACAAAATCTAAACGACATAATAAAAAGTCAACCGCACCACGGATTCCCAGACAGTCTCCCACACCGGTACTAGCGAGGCCTTAAGCTGTGTAACTTCTGCGATCTGACGAGAGCAGGCACATTCAGCTTAGAATGGCCATTGACATTAAAAGCCTTAATCCATAGTCCTATTTAATCTATTGTGAAACAAAATCTAAACAACATAATAAAAAGACAACCGCACCACGGATTCCCAGACAGTCACCCATACTGGTACTAGCGAGGCGTTAAGCTGTGTAACTTCTGCGATCTAACGAGAGCAGGCACATTCAGCTTAGAATGGCCATTGACATTAAATGCTTTAATCCATAGTCCTTTTTAATCGATTGTGAAACAAAATCTAAACAACATAATAAAAATTCAACCGCACCACGGATTCCCAGACAGTCTCCCACACTGGTACTAGCGAGGCCTTAAGCTGTGTAACTTCTGCGATCTGACGAGAGCAGGCACATTCAGCTTAGAATGGCCATTGACATTAAAAGCCTTAATCCATAGTCCTATTTAATCTATTGTGAAACAAAATCTAAACAACATAATAAAAAGTCAACCGCACCACAGATTCCCAGACAGTCTCCCACACTGGTACAAGCGAGGCCTTAAGCTGTGTAACTTCTGCGATCTGACGAGAGCAGGCACATTCAGCTTAGAATGGCCATTGACATTAAAAGCCTTAATCCATAGTCCTATTTAATCTATTGTGAAACAAAATCTAAACAACATAATAAAAAGTCAACCGCACCACGCATTCCCAGACAGTCTCCCACACTGGTACTAGCGAGGCCTTAAGCTGGGTAACTTCTGCGATCTGACGAGAGCAGGTGCATTCAGCTTAGAATGGCCATTGACATTAAATGCTTTAATCCATAGTCCTTTTTAATCGATTGTGAAACAAAATCTAAACGACATAATAAGAATTCAACCGCACCACGGATTCCCAGACAGTCTCCCACACTGGTACTAGCAAGGCCTTAAGCTGTGTAACTTCTGCGATCTGACGAGAGCAGGGACATTCAGCTTAGAATGGCTATTGACATTAAATGCTTTAATCCATAGTCCTTTTTAATCGATTGTGAAACAAAATCTAAACGACATAATAAGAATTCAACCGCACCACGGATTCCCAGACAGTCTCCCACACTGGTACTAGCGAGGCGTTAAGCTGTGTAACTTCTGCGATCTGACGAGAGCAGGCACATTCAGCTTAGAATGGCCATTGACATTAAAAGCCTTAATCCACAGTCCTATTTAATCTATTGTGAAACAAAATCTAAACAACATAATAAAAAGTCAACTGCACCACGGATTCCCAGACAGTCTCCCACACTGGTACTAGCGAGGCCTTAAGCTGTGTAACTTCTGCGATCTGACGAAAGCAGGGACATTCAGCTTAGAATGGCCATTGACATTAAATTCTTTAATCCATAGTCCTTTTTAATCGATTGTGAAACAAAATCTAAACGACATAATAAAAATTCAACCGCACCACGGATTCCCAGACAGTCTCCCACACTGGTACTAGCGAGGCCTTAAGCTGTGTAACTTCTGCGTTCTGACTAGATCAGGCACATTCAGCTTAGAATGGCCATTGACGTTAAATGCTTTAATCCATAGTCCTATTTAATCTATTGTGAAACAAAATCTAAACGACATAATAAAAAGTCAACCGCACCACGGATTCCCAGACAGTCTCCCACACTGGTACTAGCGAGGCCTTAAGCTGTGTAACTTCTGCGATCTGACGAGAGCAGGGACATTCAGCTTAGAATGGCCATTGACATTAAATGCTTTAATCCATAGTCCTTTTTAATCTATTGTGAAACAAAATCTAAACGACATAATAAAAATTCAACCGCACCACGGATTCCCAGACAGTCTCCCACACTGGTACTAGCGAGGCCTTAAACTGTGTAACTTCTGCGATCTGACGAGAGCAGGCACATTCAGCTTAGAATGGCCATTGACATGAAATGCTTTAATCCATAGTCCTTTTTAATCGATTGTGAAACAAAATCTAAACGACATAATAAAAAGGCAACCGCACCACGGATTCCCAGACAGTCTCCCACACTGGTACTAGCGAGGCCTTAAGCTGTGTAACTTCTGCGATCTGACGAGAGCAGGCACATTCAGCTTAGAATGGCCATTGACATTAAATGCTTTAATCCATAGTCCTTTTTAATCGATTGTGAAACAAAATCTAAACGACATAATAAAAAGTCAACCGCACCACGGATTCCCAGACAGTCTCCCACACTGGTACTAGCGAGGCCTTAAGCTGTGTAACTTCTGCGATCTGACGAGAGCAGGCACATTCAGCTTAGAATGGCCATTGACGTTAAATGCTTTAATCCATAGTCCTATTTAATCTATTGTGAAACAAAATCTAAACGACATAATAAAAAGTCAACCGCACCATGGATTCCCAGACAGTCTCCCACACTGGTACTAGCGAGGCCTTAAGCTGTGTAACTTCTGCGATCTGACGAGAGCAGGCACATTCAGCTTAGAATGGCCATTGACATTAAATGCTTTAATCCATAGTCCTTTTTAATCGATTGTGAAACAAAATCTAAACGACATAATAAAAATTCAACCGCACCACGGATTCCCAGACAGTCTCCCACACTGGTACTAGCGAGGCCTTAAGCTGTGTAACTTCTGCGATCTGACGAGAGCAGGCACATTCAGCTTAGAATGGCCATTGACGTTAAGTGATTTAATCCATAGTCCTATTTAATCTATTGTGAAACAAAATCTAAACGACATAATAAAAAGTCAACCGCACCACGGATTCCCAGACAGTCTCCCACACTGGTACTAGCGAGGCGTTAAGCTGTGTAACTTCTGCGATCTGACGAGAGCAGGCACATTCAGCTTAGAATGGCCATTGACATTAAAAGCCTTAATCCATAGTCCTATTTAATCTATTGTGAAACAAAATCTAAACAACATAATAAAAAGTCAACCGCACCACAGATTCCCAGACAGTCTCCCACACTGGTACAAGCGAGGCCTTAAGCTGTGTAACTTCTGCGATCTGACGAGAGCAGGCACATTCAGCTTAGAATGGCCATTGACATTAAAAGCCTTAATCCATAGTCCTTTTTAATCTATTGTGAAACAAAATCTAAACAACATAATAAAAAGTCAACCGCACCACGCATTCCCAGACAGTCTCCCACACTGGTACTAGCGAGGCCTTAAGCTGGGTAACTTCTGCGATCTGACGAGAGCAGGTGCATTCAGCTTAGAATGGCCATTGACATTAAATGCTTTAATCCATAGTCCTTTTTAATCGATTGTGAAACAAAATCTAAACGACATAATAAGAATTCAACCGCACCACGGATTCCCAGACAGTCTCCCACACTGGTACTAGCGAGGCCTTAAGCTGTGTAACTTCTGCGATCTGACGAGAGCAGGGACATTCAACTTAGAATGGCTATTGACATTAAATGCTTTAATCCATAGTCCTTTTTAATCGATTGTGAAACAAAATCTAAACGACATAATAAGAATTCAACCGCACCACGGATTCCCAGACAGTCTCCCACACTGGTACTAGCGAGGCGTTAAGCTGTGTAACTTCTGCGATCTGACGAGAGCAGGCACATTCAGCTTAGAATGGCCATTGACATTAAAAGCCTTAATCCACAGTCCTATTTAATCTATTGTGAAACAAAATCTAAACAACATAATAAAAAGTCAGCTGCACCACGGATTCCCAGACAGTCTCCCACACTGGTACTAGTGAGGCCTTAAGCTGTGTAACTTCTGCGATCTGACGAAAGCAGGGACATTCAGCTTAGAATGGCCATTGACATTAAATTCTTTAATCCATAGTCCTTTTTAATCGATTGTGAAACAAAATCTAAACGACATAATAAAAATTCAACCGCACCACGGATTCCCAGACAGTCTCCCACACTGGTACTAGCGAGGCCTTAAGCTGTGTAACTTCTGCATTCTGACTAGATCAGGCACATTCAGCTTAGAATGGCCATTGACGTTAAATGCTTTAATCCATAGTCCTATTTAATCTATTGTGAAACAAAATCTAAACGGCATAATAAAAAGTCAACCGCACCACGGATTCCCAGACAGTCTCCCACACTGGTACTAGCGAGGCCTTAAGCTGTGTAACTTCTGCGATCTGACGAGAGCAGGGACATTCAGCTTAGAATGGCCATTGACATTAAATGCTTTAATCCATAGTCCTTTTTAATCTATTGTGAAACAAAATCTAAACGACATAATAAAAATTCAACCGCACCACGGATTCCCAGACAGTCTCCCACACTGGTACTAGCGAGGCCTTAAACTGTGTAACTTCTGCGATCTGACGAGAGCAGGGACATTCAGCTTAGAATGGCCATTGACATGAAATGCTTTAATCCATAGTCCTTTTTAATCGATTGTGAAACAAAATCTAAACGACATAATAAAAAGGCAACCGCACCACGGATTCCAAGACAGTCTCCCACACTGGTACTAGCGAGGCCTTAAGCTGTGTAACTTCTGCGATCTGACGAGAGCAGGCACATTCAGCTTAGAATGGCCATTGACATTAAATGCTTTAATCCATAGTCCTTTTTAATCGATTGTGAAACAAAATCTAAACGACATAATAAAAAGTCAACCGCACCACGGATTCCCAGACAGTCTCCCACACTGGTACTAGCGAGGCCTTAAGCTGTGTAACTTCTGCGATCTGACGAGAGCAGGCACATTCAGCTTAGAATGGCCATTGACATTAAATGCTTTAATCCATAGTCCTTTTTAATCGATTGTGAAACAAAATCTAAACGACATAATAAAAATTCAACCGCACCACGGATTCCCAGACAGTCTCCCACACTGGTACTAGCGAGGCCTTAAGCTGTGTAACTTCTGCGATCTGACGAGAGCAGGCACATTCAGCTTAGAATGGCCATTGACGTTAAGTGATTTAATCCATAGTCCTATTTAATCTATTGTGAAACAAAATCTAAACGACATAATAAAAAGTCAACCGCACCACGGATTCCCAGACAGTCTCCCACACTGGTACTAGCGAGGCGTTAAGCTGTGTAACTTCTGCGATCTAACGAGAGCAGGCACATTCAGCTTAGAATGAGCATTGACTTTAAATGCTTTAATCCATAGTCCTATTTAATCTATTGTGAAACAAAATCTAAACAACATAATAAAAAGTCAACCGCACCACGGATTCCCAGACAGTCTCCCACACTGGTACTAGCGAGGCCTTAAGCTGTGTAACTTCTGCGATCTGACGAGAGCAGGCACATTCAGCTTAGAATGGCCATTGACATTAAAAGCCTTAATCCATAGTCCTATTTAATCTATTGTGAAACAAAATCTAAACAACATAATAAAAAGTCAACCGCACCACGGATTCCCAGACAGTCTCCCACACTGGTACTAGCGAGGCCTTAAGCTGTGTAACTTCTGCGATCTGACGAGAGCAGGGACATTCAGCTTAGAATGGCCATTGACATTAAATGCTTTAATCCATAGTCCTTTTTAATCTATTGTGAAACAAAATCTAAACGACATAATAAAAATTCAACCGCACCACGGATTCCCAGACAGTCTCCCACACTGGTACTAGCGAGGCCTTAAGCTGTGTAACTTCTGCGATCTGACGAGAGCAGGCACATTCAGCTTAGAATGGCCATTGACATGAAATGCTTTAATCCATAGTCCTTTTTAATCGATTGTGAAACAAAATCTAAACGACATAATAAAAAGTCAACCGCACCACGGATTCCCAGACAGTCTCCCACACTGGTACTAGCGAGGCCTTAAGCTGTGTAACTTCTGCGATCTGACGAGAGCAGGAACATTCAGCTTAGAATGGCCTTTGACGTTAAATGCTTTAATCCATAGTCCTATTTAATCTATTGTGAAACAAAATCTAAACGACAAAATAAAAAGTCAACCGCACCACGGATTCCCAGACAGTCTCCCACACTGGTACTAGCGAGGCCTTAAGCTGTGTAACTTCTGCGATCTGACGAGAGCAGGCACATTCAGCTTAGAATGGCCATTGACATTAGATGCTTTAATCCATAGTCCTTTTTAATCGATTGTGAAACAAAATCTAAACGACATAATAAAAATTCAACCGCACCACGGATTCCCAGACAGTCTCCCACACTGGTACTAGCGAGGCCTTAAGCTGTGTAACTTCTGCGATCTGACGAGAGCAGGCACATTCAGCTCAGAATGGCCATTGACGTTAAATGCTTTAATCCATAGTCCTATTTAATCTATTGTGAAACAAAATCTAAACGACATAATAAAAAGTAAACCGCACCACGGATTCCCAGACTGTCTCCCACACTGGTACTAGCGAGGTGTTAAGCTGTGTAACTTCTGCGATCTAACGAGAGCAGGCACATTCAGCTTAGAATGGCCATTGACATTAAATGCTTTAATCCATAGTCCTTTTTAATCGATTGTGAAACAAAATCTAAACGACATAATAAAAAGTCAACCGCACCACGGATTCCCAGACAGTCTCCCACACTGGTACTAGCGAGGCCTTAAGCTGTGTAACTTCTGTGATCTGACGAGAGCAGGCACATTCAGCTTAGAATGGCCATTGACATTGAATGCTTTAATCTATAGTCCTTTTTAATCGATTGTGAAACAAAATCTAAACGACATAATAAAAAGTCAACCGCACCACGGATTCCCAGAAAGTCTCCCACACTGGTACTAGCGAGGCCTTAAGCTGTGTAACTACTGCGATCTGACGAGAGCAGGCACATTCAGCTTAGAATAGCCATTGACATTAAAAGCCTTAATCCATAGTCCTATTTAATCTATTGTGAAACAAAATCTAAACAACATAATAAAAAGTCAACCGCACCACGCATTCCCAGACAGTCTCCCACACTGGTACCAGCGAGGCCTTAAGCTGTGTAACTTCTGCGATCTGACGAGAGCAGGGACATTCAGCTTAGAATGGCCATTGACATTAAAGGCTTTAATCCATAGTCCTTTTTAATCGATTGTGAAACAAAATCTAAACGACATAATAAAAACTCAACCGCACCACGGATTCCCAGACAGGCTCCCACACTGGTGCTAGCGAGGCCTTACGCTGTGTAACTTCTGTGTTCGGACGAGAGCAGGCACATTCAGCTTAGAATGGCCATTGACGTTAAATGCTTTAATCCATAGTCCTATTTAATCTATTGTGAAACAAAATCTAAACGACATAATAAAAAGTCAACCGCACCACGGATTCCCAGACAGTCTCCCACACTGGTACTAGCGAGGCGTTAAGCTGTGTAACTTCTGCGATCTAACGAGAGCAGGCACATTCAGCTTAGAATGAGTATTGACTTTAAATGCTTTAATCCATAGTCCTATTTAATCTATTGTGAAACAAAATCTAAACCACATAATAAAAAGTCAACCGCACCACGGATTCCCAGACAGTCTCCCACACTGGTACTAGCGAGGACTTAAGCTATGTAACTTCTGCGTTCTGACGAGAGCAGGCACATTCAGCTTAGAATGGCCATTGACGTTAAATGCTTTAATCCATAGTCCTTTTTAATCGATTGTGAAACAAAATCTAAACGACATAATAAAAAGTCAACCGCACCACGGATTCCCAGACAGTCTCCCACACTGGTACTAGCGAGGCCTTAAGCTGTGTAACTTCTGCGATCTCACGAGAGCAGGCACATTCAGCTTAGAATGGCCATTGACGTTAAGTGATTTAATCCATAGTCCTATTTAATCTATTGTGAAACAAAATCTAAACGACATAATAAAAAGTCAACCGCACCACGGATTCCCAGACAGTCTCCCACACTGGTACTAGCGAGGCGTTAAGCTGTGTAACTTCTGCGATCTAACGAGAGCAGGCACATTCAGCTTAGAATGAGCATTGACTTTAAATGCTTTAATCCATAGTCCTATTTAATCTATTGTGAAACAAAATTTAAACAACATAATAAAAAGTCAACCGCACCACGGATTCCCAGACAGTCTCCCACACTGGTACTAGCGAGGACTTAAGCTGTGTAACTTCTGCGATCTGACGAGAGCAGGGACATTCAGCTTAGAATGGCCATTGGCATTAAAGGCTTTAATCCATAGTCCTTTTTAATCGATTGTGAAACAAAATCTAAACGACATAATAAAAACTCAACCGCACCACGGATTCCCAGACAGTCTCCCACACTGGTGCTAGCGAGGCCTTACGCTGTGTAACTTCTGCGTTCGGACGAAAGCAGGCACATTCAGCTTAGAATGGCCATTGACGTTAAATGCTTTAATCCATAGTCCTATTTAATCTATTGTGAAACAAAATCTAAACGACATAATAAAAAGTCAACCGCACCACGGATTCCCAGACAGTCTCCCACACTGGTACTAGCGAGGCGTTAAGCTGTGTAACTTCTGCGATCTAACGAGAGCAGGCACATTCAGCTTAGAATGAGCATTGACTTTAAGTGCTTTAATCCATAGTCCTATTTAATCTATTGTGAAACAAAATCTAAACAACATAATAAAAAGTCAACCGCACCACGGATTCCCAGACAGTCTCCCACACTGGTACTAGCGAGGACTTAAGCTATGTAACTTCTGCGTTCTGACGAGAGCAGGCACATTCAGCTTAGAATGGCCATTGACGTTAAATGCTTTAATCCATAGTCCTTTTTAATCGATTGTGAAACAAAATCTAAACGACATAATAAAAAGTCAACCGCACCACGGATTCCCAGACAGTCTCCCACACTGGTACTAGCGAGGCCTTAAGCTGTGTAACTTCTGCGATCTGACGAGAGCAGGCACATTCAGCTTAAAATGGCCATTGACGTTAAGTGATTTAATCCATAGTCCTATTTAATCTATTGTGAAACAAAATCTAAACGACATAATAAAAATTCAACCGCACCACGGATTCCCAGACAGTCTCCCACACTGGTACTAGGGAGGCGTTAAGCTGTGTAACTTCTGCGATCTAACGAGAGCAGGCACATTCAGCTTAGAATGGCCATTGACATTAAATGCTTTAATCCATAGTCCTTTTTAATCGATTGTGAAACAAAATCTAAACGACATAATAAAAAGTCAACCGCACCACGGATTCCCAGACAGTCTCCCACACTGGTACTAGCGAGGCCTTAAGCTGTGTAACTTCTGCGATCTAACGAGAGCAGGCACATTCAGCTTAGAATGGCCATTGACATTAAAAGCCTTAATCCATAGGCCTATTTAATCTATTGTGAAACAAAATCTAAACAACATAATAAAAAGTCAACCGCACCACGGATTCCCAGACAGTCTCCCACACTGGTACTAGCGAGGCCTTAAGCTGTGTAACTTCTGCGATCTGACGAGAGCAGGCACATTCAGCTTAGAATGGCCATTGACATAAAAAGCCTTAATCCATAGTCCTATTTAATCGATTGTGAAACAAAATCTAAACGACATAATAAAAAGTCAACCGCACCACGGATTCCCAGACAGTCTCCCACACTGGTACTAGCGAGGCCTTAAGCTGTGTAACTTCTGCGATCTGACGAGAGCAGGCACATTCAGCTTAGAATGGCCATTGACATTAAATGCTTTAATCCATAGTCCTATTTAATCTATTGTGAAACAAAATCTAAACAACATAATAAAAAGTCAACCGCACCACGGATTCCCAGACAGTCTCCCACACTGGTACTAGCGAGGCCTTAAGCTGTGTAATTTCTGCGATCTGACGAGAGCAGGCACATTCAGCTTAGAATGGCCATTGACATTAAATGCTTTAATCCATAGTCCTTTTTAATCGATTGTGAAACAAAATCTAAACAACATAATAAAAAGTCAACTGCACCACGGATTCCCAGACAGTCTCCCACACTGGTACTAGGGAGGCCTTAAGCTGTGTAACTTCTGCGATCTGACGAGAGCAGGCACATTCAGCTTAGAATGGCCATTGACATGAAATGCTTTAATCCATAGTCCTTTTTAATCGATTGTGAAACAAAATCTAAACGACATAATAAAAAGTCAACCGCACCACGGATTCCCAGACAGTCTCCCACACTGGTACTAGCGACGCCTTAAGCTGTGTAACTTCTGCGATCTGACGAGAGCAGGCACATTCAGCTTAGAATGGCCATTGACGTTAAATGCTTTAATCCATAGTCCTATTTAATCTATTGTGAAACAAAATCTAAACGACATAATAAAAAGTCAACCGCACCACGGATTCCCAGACAGTCTCCCACAATGGTACTAGCGAGGCCTTAAGCTGTGTAACTTCTGCGATCTGACGAGAGCAGGCACATCCAGTTTAGAATGGCCATTGACATTAAATGCTTTAATCCATAGTCCTTTTTAATCGATTGTGAAACAAAATCTAAACGACATAATAAAAATTCAACCGCACCACGGATTCCCAGACAGTCTCCCACACTGGTACTAGCGAGGCCTTAAGCTGTGTAACTTCTGCGATCTGACGAGAGCAGGCACATTCAGCTTAGAATGGCCATTGACGTTAAATGCTTTAATCCATAGTCCTATTTAATCTATTGTGAAACAAAATCTAAACGACATAATAAAAAGTAAACCGCACCACGGATTCCCAGACAGTCTCCCACACTGGTACTAGTGAGGTGTTAAGCTGTGTAACTTCTGCGATCTAACGAGAGCAGGCACATTCAGCTTAGAATGGCCATTGACATTAAATGCTTTAATCCATAGTCCTTTTTAATCGATTGTGAAACAAAATCTAAACGACATAATAAAAAGTCAACCGCACCACGGATTCCCAGACAGTCTCCCACACTGGTACTAGCGAGGCCTTAAGCTGTGTAACTTCTGCGATCTGACGAGAGCAGGCACATTCAGCTTAGAATGGCCATTGACGTTAAATGCTTTAATCCATAGTCCTATTTAATCTATTGTGAAACAAAATCTAAACGACATAATAAAAAGTAAACCGCACCACGGATTCCCAGACAGTCTCCCACACTGGTACTAGTGAGGTGTTAAGCTGTGTAACTTCTGCGATCTAACGAGAGCAGGCACATTCAGCTTAGAATGGCCATTGACATTAAATGCTTTAATCCATAGTCCTTTTTAATCGATTGTGAAACAAAATCTAAACGACATAATAAAAAGTCAACCGCACCACGGATTCCCAGACAGTCTCCCACACTGGTACTAGCGAGGCCTTAAGCTGTGTAACTTCTGCGATCTGACGAGAGCAGGCACATTCAGCTTAGAATGGCCATTGACATTAAATGCTTTAATCCATAGTCCTATTTAATCTATTGTGAAACAAAATCTAAACAACATAATAAAAAGTCAACCGCACCACGCATTCCCAGACAGTCTCCCACACTGGTACCAGCGAGGCCTTAAGCTGTGTAACTTCTGCGATCTGACGAGAGCAGGGACATTCAGCTTAGAATGGCCATTGACATTAAAGGCTTTAATCCATAGTCCTTTTTAATCGATTGTGAAACAAAATCTAAACGACATAATAAAAACTCAACCGCACCACGGATTCCCAGACAGTCTCCCACACTGGTGCTAGCGAGGCCTTACGCTGTGTAACTTCTGCGTTCGGACGAGAGCAGGCACATTCAGCTTAGAATGGCCATTGACGTTAAATGCTTTAATCCATAGTCCTATTTAATCTATTGTGAAACAAAATCTAAACAACATAATAAAAAGTCAACCGCACCACGGATTCCCAGACAGTCTCCCACACTGGTACTAGCGAGGCCTTAAGCTGTGTAACTTCTGCGATCTGACGAGAGCAGGCACATTCAGCTTAGAATGGCCATTGACGTTAAGTGATTTAATCCATAGTCCTATTTAATCTATTGTGAAACAAAATCTAAACGACATAATAAAAATTCAACCGCACCACGGATTCCCAGACAGTCTCCCACACTGGTACTAGCGAGGCCTTAAGCTGTGTAACTTCTGCGATCTGACGAGAGCAGGCACATTCAGCTTAGAATGGCCATTGACATTAAATGCTTTAATCCATAGTCCTATTTAATCTATTGTGAAACAAAATCTAAACAACATAATAAAAAGTCAACCGCACCACGGATTCCCAGACAGTCTCCCACACTGGTACTAGCGAGGCCTTAAGCTGTGTAATTTCTGCGATCTGACGAGAGCAGGCACATTCAGCTTAGAATGGCCATTGACATGAAATGCTTTAATCCATAGTCCTTTTTAATCGATTGTGAAACAAAATCTAAACGACATAATAAAAAGTCAACCGCACCACGGATTCCCAGACAGTCTCCCACACTGGTACTAGCGACACCTTAAGCTGTGTAACTTCTGCGATCTGACGAGAGCAGGCACATTCAGCTTAGAATGGCCATTGACGTTGAATGCTTTAATCCATAGTCCTATTTAATCTATTGTGAAACAAAATCTAAACGACATAATAAAAAGTCTACCGCACCACGGATTCCCAGACAGTCTCCCACAATGGTACTAGCGAGGCCTTAAGCTGTGTAACTTCTGCGATCTGACGAGAGCAGGCACATCCAGTTTAGAATGGCCATTGACATTAAATGCTTTAATCCATAGTCCTTTTTAATCGATTGTGAAACAAAATCTAAACGACATAATAAAAATTCAACCGCACCACGGATTCCCAGACAGTCTCCCACACTGGTACTAGCGAGGCCTTAAGCTGTGTAACTTCTGCGATCTGACGAGAGCAGGCACATTCAGCTTAGAATGGCCATTGACGTCAAATGCTTTAATCCATAGTCCTATTTAATCTATTGTGAAACAAAATCTAAACGACATAATAAAAAGTAAACCGCACCACGGATTCCCAGACAGTCTCCCACACTGGTACTAGTGAGGTGTTAAGCTGTGTAACTTCTGCGATCTAACGAGAGCAGGCACATTCAGCTTAGAATGGCCATTGACATTAAATGCTTTAATCCATAGTCCTTTTTAATCGATTGTGAAACAAAATCTAAACGACATAATAAAAAGTCAACCGCACCACGGATTCCCAGACAGTCTCCCACACTGGTACTAGCGAGGCCGTAAGCTGTGTAACTTCTGCGATCTGACGAGAGCAGGCATATTCAGCTTAGAATGGCCATTGACATTAAATGCTTTAATCCATAGTCCTATTTAATCTATTGTGAAACAAAATCTAAACAACATAATAAAAAGTCAACCGCACCACGCATTCACAGACAGTCTCCCACACTGGTACCAGCGAGGCCTTAAGCTATGTAACTTCTGCGATCTGACGAGAGCAGGGACATTCAGCTTAGAATGGCCATTGACATTAAAGGCTTTAATCCATAGTCCTTTTTAATCGATTGTGAAACAAAATCTAAACGACATAATAAAAACTCAACCGCACCACGGATTCCCAGACAGTCTCCCACACTGGTGCTAGCGAGGCCTTACGCTGTGTAACTTCTGCGTTCGGACGAGAGCAGGCACATTCAGCTTAGAATGGCCATTGACGTTAAATGCTTTAATCCATAGTCCTATTTAATCTATTGTGAAACAAAATCTAAACAACATAATAAAAAGTCAACCGCACCACGGATTCCCAGACAGTCTCCCACACTGGTACTAGCGAGGCCTTAAGCTGTGTAACTTCTGCGATCTGACGAGAGCAGGCACATTCAGCTTAGAATGGCCATTGACGTTAAGTGATTTAATCCATAGTCCTATTTAATCTATTGTGAAACAAAATCTAAACGACATAATAAAAAGTCAACCGCACCACGGATTCCCAGACAGTCTCCCACACTGGTACTAGCGAGGCGTTAAGCTGTGTAACTTCTGCGATCTAACGAGAGCAGGCACATTCAGCTTAGAATGAGCATTGACTTTAAATGCTTTAATCCATAGTCCTATTTAATCTATTGTGAAACAAAATCTAAACAACATAATAAAAAGTCAACCGCACCACGGATTCCCAGACAGTCTCCCACACTGGTACTAGCGAGGACTTAAGCTATGTAACATCTGCGTTCTGACGAGAGCAGGCACATTCAGCTTAGAATGGCCATTGACGTTAAATGCTTTAATCCATAGTCCTTTTTAATCGATTGTGAAACAAAATCTAAACAACATAATAAAAAGTCAACCGCACCACGGATTCCCAGACAGTCTCCCACACTGGTACTAGCGAGGCCTTAAGCTGTGTAACTTCTGCGATCTGACGAGAGCAGGCACATTCAGCTTAGAATGGCCATTGACGTTAAGTGATTTAATCCATAGTCCTATTTAATCTATTGTGAAACAAAATCTAAACGACATAATAAAAAGTCAACCGCACCACGGATTCCCAGACAGTCTCCCACACTGGTACTAGGGAGGCGTTAAGCTGTGTAACTTCTGCGATCTAACGAGAGCAGGCACATTCAGCTTAGAATGGCCATTGACATTAAATGCTTTAATCCATAGTCCTTTTTAATCGATTGTGAAACAAAATCTAAACGACATAATAAAAAGTCAACCGCACCACGGATTCCCAGACAGTCTCCCACACTGGTACTAGCGAGGCCTTAAGCTGTGTAACTTCTGCGATCTAACGAGAGCAGGCACATTCAGCTTAGAATGGCCATTGACATTAAAAGCTTTAATCCATAGGCCTATTTAATCTATTGTGAAACAAAATCTAAACAACATAATAAAAAGTCAACCACACCACGGATTCCCAGACAGTCTCCCACACTGGTACTAGCGAGGCCTTAAGCTGTGTAACTTCTGTGATTTGACGAGAGCAGGCACATTCAGCTTAGAATGGCCATTGACATTAAATGCTTTAATCCATAGTCCTTTTTAATCGATTGTGAAACAAAATCTAAACGACATAATAAGTAGTCAACCGCACCACGGATTCCCAGCCAGTCTCCCACACTGGTACTAGCGAGGCCTTAAGCTGTGTAACTTCTGCGATCTGACGAGAGCAAGCACATTCAGCTTAGAATGGCCACTGACATTAAAAGCCTTAATCCATAGTCCTATTTAATCTATTGTGAAACAAAATCTAAACAACATAATAAAAAGGCAACCGCACCACGGATTCCCAGACAGTCTCCCACACTGGTACTAGCGAGGCCTTAAGCTGTGTAACTTCTGTGAACTGACGAGAGCAGGCACATTCAGCTTAGAATGGCCATTTACATCAAATGCTTTAATCCATAGTCCTTTTTAATCGATTGTGAAACAAAATCTAAACGACATAATAAAAAGTCAACCGCACCACGGATTCCCAGACAGTCTCCCACACTGGTACTAGCGAGGCCTTAAGCTGTGTAACTTCTGCGATCTGACGAGAGCAGGCACATTCAGCTTAGAATGGCCATTGACATAAAAAGCCTTAATCCATAGTCCTATTTAATCTATTGTGAAACAAAATCTAAACGACATAATAAAAAGTCAACCGCACCACGGATTCCCAGACAGTCTCCCACACTGGTACTAGCGAGGCCTTAAGCTGTGTAACTTCTGCGATCTGACGAGAGCAGGCACATTCAGCTAAGAATGGCCATTGACATGAAATGCTTTAATCCATAGTCCTTTTTAATCTATTGTGAAACAAAATCTAAACGACATAATAAAAAGTCAACCGCACCACGGATTCCCAGACAGTCTCCCACACTGGTACTAGCGAGGTGTTAAGCTGTGTAACTTCTGCGATCTAACGAGAGCAGGCACATTCAGCTTAGAATGGCCATTGACATTAAATGCTTTAAAACATAGTCCTTTTTAATCGATTGTGAAACAAAATCTAAACGACATAATAAAAAGTCAACCGCACCACGGATTCCCAGACAGTCTCCCACACTGGTACTAGCGAGGCCTTAAGCTGTGTAACTTCTGCGATCTGACGAGAGCAGGCACATTCAGCTTAGAATGGCCATTGACATTAAAAGCCTTAATCCATAGTCCTATTTAATCTATTGTGAAACAAAATCTAAACAACATAATAAAAAGTCAACCGCACCACGGATTCCCAGGCAGTCTCCCACACTGGTACTAGCGAGGCCTTAAGCTGTGTAACTTCTGCGATCTGACGAGAGCAGGGACATTCAGCTTAGAATGGCCATTGACATTAAAGGCTTTAATCCATAGTCCTTTTTAATCGATTGTGAAACAAAATCTAAACGACATAATAAAAATTCAACCACACCACGGATTCCCAGACAGTCTCCCACATTGGTACTAGCGAGGCCTTAAGCTGTGTAACTTCTGCGATCTGACGAGAGCAGGCACATTCAGCTTAGAATGGCCATTGACGTTAAATGCTTTAATCCATAGTCCTATTTAATCTATTGTGAAACAAAATCTAAACGACATAATAAAAAGTCAACCGCACCACGGATTCCCAGACAGTCACCCACACTGGTACTAGCGAGGCCTTAAGCTGTGTAACTTCTGCGATCTGACGAGAGCAGGCACATTCAGCTTAGAATGGCCATTGACATTAAATGCTTTAATCCATAGTCCTTTTTAATCGATTGTGAAACAAAATCTAAACGACATAATAAAAATTCAACCGCTCCACGGATTCCCAGACAGTCTCCCACACTGGTACTAGCGAGGCCTTAAGCTGTGTAACTTCTGCGATCTGACGAGAGCAGGCACATTCAGCTTAGAATGGCCATTGACATTAAATGCTTTAATCCATAGTCCTATTTAATCTATTGTGAAACAAAATCTAAACGACATAATAAAAAGTCAACCGCACCACGGATTCCCAGACAGTCACCCACACTGGTACTAGCGAGGCGTTAAGCTGTGTAACTTCTGCGATCTAACGAGAGAAGGCACATTCAGCTTAGAATGGCCATTGACATTAAAAGCCTTAATCCATAGTCCTATTTAATCTATTGTGAAACAAAATCTAAACAACATAATAAAAAGTCAACCGCACCACGCATTCCCAGACAGTCTCCCATACTGGTACCAGCGAGGCCTTAAGCTGTGTAACTTCTGCGATCTGACGAGAGCAGGGACATTCAGCTTAGAATGGCCATTGACATTAAAGGCTTTAATCCATAGTCCTTTTTAATCGATTGTGAAACAAAATCTAAACGACATAATAAAAACTCAACCGCACCACGGATTCCTAGACAGTCTCCCACACTGGTACTAGCGAGGCGTTAAGCTGTGTAACTTCTGCGATCTAACGAGAGCAGGCACATTCAGCTTAGAATGGCCATTGACTTTAAATGCTTTAATCCATAGTCCTTTTTAATCGATTGTGAAACAAAATCTAAACGACATAATAAAAAGGCAACCGCACCACGGATTCCCAGACAGTCTCCCACACTGGTACTAGCGAGGCCTTAAGCTGTGTAACTTCTGCGATCTGACGAGAGCAGGCACATTCAGCTTAGAATGGCCATTGACATTAAATGCTTTAATCCATAGTCCTTTTTAATCGATTGTGAAACAAAATCTAAACGACATAATAAAAAGGCAACCGCACCACGGATTCCCAGACAGTCTCCCACACTGGTACAAGCGAGGCCTTAAGCTGTGTAACTTCTGCGATCTGACGAGAGCAGGCACATTCAGCTTAGAATGGCCATTGACATTAAATCCTTTAATCCATAGTCCTTTTTAATCGATTGTGAAACAAAATCTAAACGACATAATAAAAAGTCAACCGCACCACGGATTCCCAGACAGTCTCCCACACTGGTACTAGCGAGGCCTTAAGCTGTGTAATTTCTGCGATCTGACGAGACCAGGCACATTCAGCTTAGAATGGCCATTGACATTAAATGCTTTAATCCATAGTCCTTTTTAATTGATTGTGAAACAAAATCTAAACGACATAATAAAAAGTCAACCGCACCACGGATTCCCAGACAGTCTCCCACACTGGTACTAGCGAAGCCTTAAGCTGTGTAACTTCTGCAATTTGACGAGAGAAGGGACATTCAGCTTAGAATGGCCATTGACATTAAATGCTTTAATCCATAGTCCTTTTTAATCGATTGTGAAACAAAATCTAAACGACATAATAAAAATTCAACCGCACCACGTATTCCCAGGCAGTCTCCCACACTGGTACTAGCGAGGCCTTAAGCTGTGTAACTTCTGCGATCTGACGAGAACAGGCACATTCAGCTTAGAATGGCCATTGACGTTAAGTGCTTTAATCCATAGTCCTATTTAATCTATTGTGAAACAAAATCTAAATGACATAATAAAAAGTCAACCGCACCACGGATTCCCAGACAGTCTCCCACACTGGTACTAGCGAGGCGTTAAGCTGTGTAACTTCTGCGATCTAACGAGAGCAGGTACATTCAGCTTAGAATGGCCATTGACATTAAATGCTTTAATCCATAGTCCTTTTTAATCGATTGTGAAACAAAATCTAAACGACATAATAAAAAGTCAACCGCACCACGGATTCCCAGACAGTCTCCCACACTGGTACTAGAATAAGGAGAAAAAAGCCACGGCGCCACTAGGTGTGGATCAAGGAAATTGGAGGTGAGATAGGGAAGGGGATATATATTCTCACCGTGAGGTTGGAGGAGTTCAGCACTGGATTCCACGGGGTAGCTGCTGCCAGATCCGGGCCGGTCACCAGGGTGACCGCTTGGGTACGAGAGAATGCAAATAAAACAAGCGGATCTATATCGGGCCAGTTCAGTTTTCGCGTTTTTTTACCTAATTGTTTAATCTGAACTGGCCCTATATAAACTTGTGTCTTGCTTTCTGTATCCCTATGCCTGATGAAAGCGCCAGTTCGGCGCTGAAACGCGTTGCGAATAAAAGAGTTTATTCAAACTTAAAACTTGACTTCGGGCATTTATCTCGTCCACATCAATCAGCAGCGCCGATATAGATCCGCTTGTTTTATTTGCATTCTCTCGTACCCAAGCGGTCACCCTGGTGACCGGCCCGGATCTGGCAGCAGCTACCCCGTGGAATCCAGTGCTGAACTCCTCCAACCTCACGGTGAGAATATATATCCCCTTCCCTATCTCACCTCCAATTTCCTTGATCCACACCTAGTGGCGCCGTGGCTTTTTTCTCCTTATTCTACCCCAGATCGGATTGCATCTGCCCCGCAAAGCAGTTACTCCGACTTCAGGAGCACCGCACCAACTACTCCCGGTGACCTCTCCGGTCTGTTTTTGATCAGCGAGCAGACTCCTGCACTGGCAGCCGCTATTTGGGATCTACTACACTTGAACAATCTTCTCCGATTAACACCTCTTGACAACTGTTTGGAGTTACCATCACTACTCTTGAACGACGTCTGAGAACATCTACAAGCATCTGCAACTACCATCCACGATGTTGGATTTCATCAATGAAAGGAGCCTTCTTCGTGAACGTCTCATCTTCGAATCTATTGGGACCGACATCCTGCCGGGACACTCTCACGTAGTGAGTAACACCTCATCGTTTGAGGAAACCCAAAAGATGACAAATTTGTACCTTTCCCTTGAGGACCTCCTGAAAAAAGAGGCCCTACAGAATATTGACTGCCAATTTCTATTGTTGTACATCTCTGGCAATATTACCCCTAGGGGTTTAAGGCTTTCAATCACTAACCCCTACCCTACAGACACAAATTTTAGTACTGACTGGAAGTCCTTTATAGATGCTTGTCATTTAGGCTTCCTAGAAAGATTACTCACTAAACGAACATCACTCAGCAATACCTTACTATCAGAGATCTCTGTTATCAAGGAACAACTACTACTCTATAGCGATCACTGTGATTTCCCCAAGCTGGAGGAATCCACCAGTAAAAGACTAATCTTATATGAAAAGGATCTCATTTGGAGAAAAGTCAAAAAATTCAAAAGAGACCAATCAGACTATGCCAGTAACCCCACAGGCGAATGGAAATCAAGCATCATTCCTCCGGTACACAAGGACACCACCGTATCCGATCACAACATCATTGCTAATAGGAACATTCCAAGCTTATCCATTCATACCACTCCTCGGAATAGGGTCACAACCCACAGTAGGTCCTTCAGGAATAGCTCCAAGTCTAGACCCAATTTAAATGATAGAACTATAGCACACAGAAGAGAGGATATTTTGGAGATCCAAAAACACCCTCTGAGAACAGACACCCCAATCATGGTCCCAAGCATACGGTGTGCTAACACGGTCACAACTCCCACCCTTCATCACGTTTCACAACCAAACCTACCCTTCAAGTGCAGTCACTTTAGTCCCAAAATACCCATGAACGCATTTAAATCCTCCGAGTTAGCAATACACCTATCTAAGCTCCCTTCCGTATCTGAACCAATGGAAGTACCCCCAACCTCCATTGACCTTTCCCACACATGTTTGATCAATGACTCCATTGACGAGGAGGATGGTAACCATTTTCCATCCCTCCTCGAATTATCAATCCATGACACTCCCTTTTTTTCCAACCCCAATTCACCTGACGATCATTCTTTTAGTCCTACAGAGGAGCGCAACATCACCCAGGGGTCCAATAACCCCAGCACTGATTTGGCTACCTCGGTTTTTGACATTACATATGCAGCGGCATCTTTTTTAGGACTACCCTCCCAACTAGTCAGACCTCCATTAACTCCCACTGTCGTGAGCAAGGATACACTGATCCCTTACATTATGAGCCCCAAAGCTCAAACTATCACCAGTTTCTTCCCCAAAATCCAGAAAATCTCTACCAAAAGGAAACTAGGTACAGACCCAGAGGACGAAGAGGGGGTAAAAAGCGACACAAAACAACATCCATCCCTGAACAAAAAGAGGAATCTTGTCCAGCAATAAAAATAAAAATATTCAATCTGTCATTACATACTCTGAGCAGTGATGAACGCAGTCTCTTGAATAAAGGCCTTTCGTTCTGCCCTACATCGTCAACCAATAACTTTGAGCTTTTCATGGACCTCAATAGATTCACAAGAAAGCTTACCCTCACCAGACATTTTGCCATGACTAAACTCATCCCCACATCCAGCACAACCATAGAATTATCTGAAAACCCAATCTCACCCAGGGCCATTCCAGTAGAAGTCCACCCCAAATCCAGTTTTTACCCAACCCACCACCAAGGCCCTATGATTGAAACTTTTACGTCCCTGGTAAGTAATGAGTTTAGAACTCTAGATCTACCGTCCCATTACCCTGACAACTTAAATACGCATGAAAGGAAGGCCATGAGGGACCTCCAAAAAAATCAAGATATCATAATTCGCCCGGCTGATAAAGGAGGGGGCATAGTCGTTCAGGATAAAGAAAAATACCTCAAAGAGACTATGAGGATTCTGAGCGACACTACATTTTATAGCAAATTGAGCACAAATCCACTATCTACTTACATACTGGAATACCAGAATCTGATTGAGTCAGCATCCTCATCAGGATTGATAAATAAAAAAGAAAAACGGTTCCTTTCTGTTACATTTCCAAACATGCCCTTCATTTACCACCTACCTAAGATTCACAAATCACTTACAGATCCCCCCGGGCGTCCCATCATCTCGGGAATAGGTTCCCTCACCAGCAACCTCTCACACTTCATTGACCTTCATCTTCAACCCCTAGTTCTTACCCTACCATCCCATCTCAAAGACTCTACACAACTGATCAGAGACCTTAATGATTTAAAAATTGATCCTTCAGCATCCCCAGTTTGTTTTTTGACAGCAGATGTAACCACCCTATATAGCAATATCCCGCACAATAAAGGCATAGAAGTAGCCCATTCATTTCTTTCCCTAATTAACACCATCTCCAAACCCCAGGTTGATTTTCTAACAAACTGCATTGACTTTATTCTTAAACACAACATCTTCAGTTTTGACAATAAATTCTACCATCAAATAAAAGGGTGTGCAATGGGAAGCCGTTTTGCACCATCCTATGCAAACCTGTATATGGGGTCGTTTGAAAAAACATACATCTATGGCGAACACCCCTATAAAAGTAACATACTATTATACAAACGCTACATCGATGACCTGTTTCTAATTTGGAAAGGCACTGAGGAGGAAGCTATGCGCTTCATCGAAACCCTTAACAAAAATAATTACGATCTAACATTTACATACACATTCTCCCCCACATCTATAGACTTTTTGGATCTCACGATCAATTACGATAACGTCAATAATAAATTTACAACGAGAACACACTTCAAACAAGTTGACGTTAACAGTTATATTGACTTCAGAAGCGCCCACCACCGCCCCTGGTTGAAAAACATACCTTTTGGTCAATTCAGGAGGATTAGAAAAAATTGCAGTACTGACAAAGATTTTAACAAAGAATGCTCAATCCTCGAAAAAAGATTCAGAGACAAAGGTTTCCCAACTAACCTTATAAAAGGTGCACGATCCAAAGCTTCAGAACTTACTCAAGTGTCATGTCTGAACCCCTCTATTAAGAATTCCAAATTAAGCACTAATAGCTCTAATCTTAACTTCATCACTACTTACAATAGAGGCAATAAAACAATTAGGAACATTCTGTCCAAACATTGGCACATCCTTAAAAGCGACCCATACCTAAAAGATACATTATCATGCAAACCGAATATTACCTTCAGACGATCCCTGACCTTAAAAAATATTCTGGCTCCTAGCAGAGTAAGGAAGCATCTTATACCACATACTAACTTTCTTTCTGATATAAAAGGGTCATATAAATGTGGACACTCACGCTGCCTGTGCTGCAATTCCATCAGCCATAAAAAATATAACTACACTTCCACAGTTACCAAAGAATCCTTCACTATACAAACTTTCCTTAACTGTGGCAGCTCATACATCATTTATCTATTAGAGTGCCCGTGCCAATTGCAGTATATTGGAAGAACAACCCAATGTCTAATAACCAGGGTTAACAACCATCGGTTTAATGTAAACACTGGTTACCTTAAACACAGCATTTCCCGACATTTTCTCCAAAAACATGACTGCCAATTTAACAAAATCAAAATCACACCAATAGAACACATTAACATTGATGTCCCAAACAGATTTAGCAAGCTGAAACAAAGGGAAAACTACTGGATCTTTAAAATGAACACACTTCATCCTCTTGGTTTAAACGACATCGCAGAGTCCTCTTTGGACTAATTAATTCACTAGTTGCTTAATAAATCATCATTGAAACACCTTATGAAATCATATACCTTCCTTAAATTAATTAAATAAATTAGTTGCAGTACCCCGTCACACCTCATCTCCAAACAGTTTTCCGTGTATTATTATTATTATTCTTTATTTTGTATCACCCATCGCATATTCGCGTTTGTTTGTTTGTTTATTTATTCTTTTTCAAATAAATAAAAAGCTTAATGTGCCATATTTTTGTTCTTTGAATATTGGCATAGACTACCGCACTACTGTCCTTATTCTATAAAAACTGCCCAGCGTTCTATATAAGTAAACGCCGACAGGTGACAAATTAGCATATGGGCCATATCATGGCCCTAGTTTACATCTAATATTCTATCCTCACTCACCCTTCCTTCGATCCCCATACTTCTATACTTCTTTTCTCCTTTCTTTTTTGGAACAGTCGTTCTCAGGTCCCGTTCCTGTCCGAGCAAATCCACGACCCTTGACGTAATGCGGTTCACCATGCGTTCCACCCTATGCGGTTCACCATGCGTTCCATCCGGTATGGAGCACCTCGGCTTCCGTAACACATCTGGTCTCCGTGGCAACATGTAAACATTTCAACTGACATACTATACTACTCCCCAGACATATCCTTCATTCACGAATGCATCAATAAAATCATGTTTTCACTCACTCTTAACTATTGTTTTAAACTTTTGAATGACAAACTGTCTTTTATACACTGCACTTAGTTTTAGTTTACTACGTTCCATTATCATCTCCCGATAGGACGTATAGTCCCTTATTAATTATACCCTTTTACTTATGTATTAAAACTTTCGTTTATTTATAGTATATCAGATCGCTCAATGTGAACTTTGACCCTCCGATATGTTTTCGCGGTTTTTTACCTAATTGTTTAATCTGAACTGGCCCTATATAAACTTGTGTCTTGCTTTCTGTATCCCTATGCCTGATGAAAGCGCCAGTTCGGCGCTGAAACGCGTTGCGAATAAAAGAGTTTATTCAAACTTAAAACTTGACTTCGGGCATTTATCTCGTCCACATCAATCAGCAGCGCCGATATAGATCCGCTTGTTTTATTTGCATTCTCTCACACTGGTACTAGCGAGGCCTTAAGCTGTGTAACGACATAATAAAAAGTCAACCGCACCACGGATTCCCAGACAGTCTCCCACACTGGTACTAGCGAGGCCTTAAGCTGTGTAACTTCTGCATTCGGACGAGAGCAGGCACATTCAGCTTAGAATGGCCATTGACGTTAAATGCTTTAATCCATAGTCCTATTTAATCTATTGTGAAACAAAATCTAAACGACATAATAAAAAGTCAACCGCACCACGGATTCACAGACAGTCTCCCACACTGGTACTAGCGAGGCCTTAAGCTGTGTAATTTCTGCGATCTGACGAGAGCAGGCACATTCATCTTAGAATGGCCATTGACATTAAATGCTTTAATCCATAGTCCTTTTTAATCGATTGTGAAACAAAATCTAAACGACATAATAAAAATTCAACCGCACCACGGATTCCCAGACAGTCTCCCACACTGGTACTAGCGAGGCGTTAAGCTGTGTAACTTCTGCGATCTAACGAGAGCAGGCACATTCAGCTTAGAATGGCCATTGACTTTAAATGCTTTAATCCATAGTCCTTTTTAATCGATTGTGAAACAAAATCTAAACAACATAATAAAAAGTCAACCGCACCACGGATTCCCAGACAGTCTCCCATACTAGTACTAGCGAGGCCTTAAGCTGTGTAACTTCTGCGATCTGACGACAGCAGGCACATTCAGCTTAGAATGGCCATTGACGTTAAATGCTTTAATCCATAGTCCTATTTAATCTATTGTGAAACAAAATCTAAACGACATAATAAATAGTCAACCGCACCACGGATTCCCAGACAGTCTCCCACACTGGTACTAGCGAGGCCTTAAGCTGTGTAACTTCTGCGTTCGGACGAGAGCAGGCACATTCAGCTTAGAATGGCCATTGACGTTAAATGCGTTAATCCATAGTCCTATTTAATCTATTGTGAAACAAAATCTAAACGACATAATAAAAAGTCAACCGCACCACGGATTCCCGGACAGTCTCCCACACTGGTACTAGCGAGGCGTTAAGCTGTGTAACTTCTGCGATCTAACGAGAGCAGGCACATTCAGCTTAGAATGGCCATTGACTTTAAATGCTTTAATCCATAGTCCTTTTTAATCGATTATGAAACAAAATCTAAACGACATAATAAAGAGTCAACCGCACCACGGATTCCCAAACAGTCTCCCACACTGGTACTAGCGAGGCCTTAAGCTGTGTAACTTCTGCGATCTGACGAGAGCAGGCACATTCAGCTTAGAATGGCCATTGACATTAAACGCTTTAATCCATAGTCCTTTTTAATCGATTGTGAAACAAAATCTAAACGACATAATAAAAAGTCAACAGCACCACGGATTCCCAGACAGTCTCCCACACTGGTACTAGCGAGGCCTTAAGCTGTGTAATTTCTGCGATCTGACGAGAGCAGGGACATTCAGCTTAGAATGGCCATTGACATTAAATGCTTTAATCCATAGTCCTTTTTAATCGATTGTGAAAAAAAATCTAAACGACATAATAAAAATTCAACCGCACAACGGATTCCGAGACAGTCTCCCACACTGGTACTAGCGAGGCCTTAAGCTGGGTAACTTCTGCGATCTGACGAGAGCAGGCACATTCAGCTTAGAATGGCCATTGACATGAAATGATTTAATCCATAGTCCTATTTAATCTATTGTGAAACAAAATCTAAACGACATAATAAAATGTCAACCGCACCACGGATTCCCAGACAGTCTCCCACACTGGTACTAGGGAGGCGTTAAGCTGTGTAACTTCTGCGATCTAACGAGAGCAGGCATATTCAGCTTAGAATGGCCATTGACGTGAAATGATTTAATCCATAGTCCTATTTAATCGATTGTGAAACAAAATCTAAACGACATAATAAAAAGTCAACCGCACCACGGATTCCCAGACAGTCTCCCACACTGGTACTAGCGAGGCCTTAAGCTGTGTAACTTCTGCGATCTGACGAGAGCAGGCACATTCAGCTTAGAATGACCATTGACGTTGAATGATTTAATCCATAGTCCTATTTAATCTATTGTGAAACAAAATCTAAACAACATAATAAAAAGTCAACCGCACCACGGATTCCCAGACAGTCTCCCACACTGGTACTAGGGAGGCCTTAAGCTGTGTAACTTCTGCGATCTAACGAGAGCAGGCACATTCAGCTTAGAATGGCCATTGACATTAAATGCTTTAATCCATAGTCCTTTTTAATCGATTGTGAAACAAAATCTAAACGACATAATAAAAAGTCAACCGCACCACGGATTCCCAGACAGTCTCCCACACTGGTACTAGCGAGGCCTTAAGCTGTGTAACTTCTGCGATCTGACGAGAGCAGGCACATTCAGCTTAGAATGGCCATTGACATTAAAAGCCTTAATCCATAGTCCTATTTAATCTATTGTGAAACAAAATCTAAACGACATAATAAAAAGTCAACAGCACCACGGATTCCCAGACAGTCTCCCACACTGTTACTAGCGAGGCCTTAAGCTGTGTAACTTCTGCGATCTGACGAGAGCAGGCACATTCAGCTTAGAATGGCCATTGACATGAAATGCTTTAATCCATAGTCCTTTTTAATCGATTGTGAAACAAAATCTAAACGACATAATAAAAAGGCCACCGCACCACGGATTCCCAGACAGTCTCCCACACTGGTACTAGCGAGGCCTTAAGCTGTGTAACTTCTGCGATCTGACGAGAGCAGGCACATTCAGCTTAGAATGGCCATTGACGTTAAATGCTTTAATCCGTAGTCCTATTTAATCTATTGTGAAACAAAATCTAAACGACATAATAAAAAGTCAACCACACCACGGATTCCCAGACAGTCTCCCACACTGGTACTAGCGAGGCCTTAAGCTGTGTAACTTCTGCGATCCGACGAGAGCAGGCACATTCAGCTTAGAATGGCCATTGACATTAAATGTTTTAATCCATAGTCCTTTTTAATCGATTGTGAAACAAAATCTAAACGACATAATAAAAATTCAACCGCACCACGGATTCCCAGACAGTCTCCCACACTGGTATTAGCGAGGCCTTAAGCTGTGTAACTTCTGCGATCTGACGAGAGCAGGCACATTCAGCTTAGAATGGCCATTGACATTAAAAGCCTTAATCCATAGTCCTATTTAATCTATTGTGAAACAAAATCTAAACAACATAATAAAAATTCAACCGCACCACGGATTCCCAGGCAGTCTCCCACACTGGTACTAGCGAGGCCTTAAGCTGTGTAACTTCTGCGATCTGACGAGAGCAGGGACATTCAGCTTAGAATGGCCATTGACATTAAAGGCTTTAATCCATAGTCCTTTTTAATCGATTGTGAAACAAAATCTAAACGACATAATAAAAATTCAACCACACCACGGATTCCCAGACAGTCTCCCACACTGGTACTAGCGAGGCCTTAAGCTGTGTAACTTCTGCGTTCTGATGAGAGCAGGCACATTCAGCTTAGAATGGCCATTGACATTAAATGCTTTAATCCATAGTACTTTTTAATCTATTGTGAAACAAAATCTAAACGACATAATAAAAAGTCAACCGCACCACGGATTCCCACACAGTCTCCCACACTGGTACTAGCGAGGCGTTAAGCTGTTTAACTTCTGCGATCTAACGAGAGCATGCACATTCAGCTTAGAATGGCCATTGACATTAAATGCTTTAATCCATAGTCCTTTTTAATCGATTGTGAAACAAAATCTAAACGACATAATAAAAAGTCAACCGCACAACGGATTCCGAGACAGTCTCCCACACTGGTACTAGCGAGGCCTTAAGCTGGGTAACTTCTGCGAGCTGACGAGAGCAGGCACATTCAGCTTAGAATGGCCATTGACGTTAAATGATTTAATCCATAGTCCTATTTAATCTATTGTGAAACAAAATCTAAACGACATAATAAAAAAGTCAAACGCACCACGGATTCCCAGACAGTCTCCCACACTGGTACTAGGGAGGCGTTAAGCTGTCTAACTTCTGCGATCTAACGAGAGCAGGCACATTCAGCTTAGAATGGCCATTGACATTAAATGCTTTAATCCATAGTCCTTTTTAATCGATTGTGAAACAAAATCTAAACGACATAATAAAAAGTCAACCGCACCACGGATTCCCAGACAGTCTCCCACACTGGTACTAGCGAGGCCTTAAGCTGTGTAACTTCTGCGATCTGACGAGAGCAGGCACATTCAGCTTAGAATGGCCATTGACATTAAAAGACTTAATCCATAGTCCTATTTAATCTATTGTGAAACAAAATCTAAACGACATAATAAAAAGTCAACCGCACCACAGATTCCAAGACAGTCTCCCACACTGGTACTAGCGAGGCCTTAAGCTGTGTAACTTCTGCGATCTGACAAGAGCACGCACATTCAGCTTAGAATGGCCATTAACATTAAAAGCCTTAATCCATAGTCCTATTTAATCTATTGTGAAACAAAATCTAAACAACATAATAAAAAGTCAACCGCACCACGGATTCCCAGACAGTCTCCCACACTGGTACTAGCGAGGCCTTAGGCTGTGTAACTTCTGCGATCTGACGAGAGCAGGGACATTCAGCTTAGAATGGCCATTGACATTAAATGCTGTAATCCATAGTCCTTTTTAATCGATTGTGAAACAAAATCTAAACGACATAATAAAAAGTCAACCGCACCACGCTATTCCCAGACAGTCTCCCACACTGGTACTAGCGAGGCCTTAAGCTGTGTAACTTCTGCGTTCTGACGAGAGCAGGCACATTCAGCTTAGAATGGCCATTGACGTTAAATGCTTTAATCCATAATCCTATTTAATCTATTGTGAAACAAAATCTAAACGACATAATAAAAAGTCAACCGCACCACGGATTCCCAGACAGTCTCCCACACTGGTACTAGCGAGGCCTTAAGCTGTGTAACTTCTGCGATCTGACGAGAGCAGGCACATTCAGCTTAGAATGGCCATTGAAGTTAAATGCTTTAATCCATAGTCCTATTTAATCTATTGTGAAACAAAATCTAAACGACATAATAAAAAGTCAACCGCACCACGGATTCCCAGACAGTCTCCCACACTGGTACTAGCGAGGCCTTAAGCTGTGTAACTTCTGCGTTCTGACGAGAGCAGGCACATTCAGCTTAGAATAGCCATTGACGTTAAATGCTTTAATCCATAGTCCTATTTAATCGATTGTGAAACAAAATCTAAACGACATAATAAAAAGTCAACCGCACCACGGATTCCCAGCCAGTCTCCCACACTGGTACTAGCGAGGCCTTAAGCTGTGTAACTTCTGCGATTTAACGAGAGCAGTCACATTCAGCTTAGAATGGCCATTGACATTAAATGTTTTAATCCATAGTCCTTTTTAATCGATTGTGAAACAAAATCTAAACGACATAATAAAAAGTCAACGGCACCACAGATTCCCAGACAGTCTCCCACACTTGTCCTAGCGAGGACTTAAGCTGTGTAACTTCTGCGATCTGACGAGAGCAGTCACATTCAGCTTAGAATGGCCATTGACATTAAAAGCCTTAATCCATAGTCCTATTTAATCTATTGTGAAACAAAATCTAAACAACATAATAAAAAGGCAACCGCACCACGGATTCCCAGACAGTCTCCCACACTGGTACTGGCGAGGCCTTAAGCTGTGTAACTTCTGCGATCTGACGAGAGCAGGCACATTCATCTTAGTATGGCCATTGACATTAAAAGCCTTAATCCATAGTCCTATTTAATCTATTGTGAAACAAAATCTAAACAACATAATAAAAAGTCAACCGCACCACGGATTCCAAGACAGTCTCCCACACTGGTTCTAGCGAGGCCTTAAGCTGTGTAACTTCTGCGATCTGATGAGAGCAGGGACATTCAGCTTAGAATGGCCATTGACATTAAATGCTGTAATCCATAGTCCTTTTTAATCGATTGTGAAACAAAATCTAAACGACATAATAAAAAGTCAACCGCACCACGGATTCCCAGACAGTCTCCCACACTGGTACTAGTGAGGCCTTAAGCTGTGTAACTTCTGCGTTCTGACGAGAGCAGGCACATTCAGCTTTGAATGGCCATTGACGTTAAATGCTTTAATCCATAGTCCTATTTAATCTATTGTGAAACAAAATCTAAACGACATAATAAAAAGTCAACCGCACCACGGATTCCCAGACAGTCTCCCACACTGGTACTAGCGAGGCCTTAAGCTGTGTAACTTCTGCGATCTGACGAGAGCAGGCACATTCAGCTTAGAATGGCCATTGAAGTTAAATGCTTTAATCCATAGTCCTATTTAATCTATTGTGAAACAAAATCTAAACGACATAATAAAAAGTCAACCGCACCACGGATTCCCAGACAGTCTCCCACACTGGTACTAGCGAGGCGTTAAGCTGTGTAACTTCTGCGATCTAACGAGGGCAGGCACATTCAGCTTAGAATGGCCATTGACATTAAATGCTTTAATCCATAGTCCTTTTTAATCGATTGTGAAACAAAATCTAAACGACATAATAAATAGTCAACCGCACCACGGATTCCCAGACAGTCTCCCACACTGGTACTAGCGAGGCCTTAGGCTGTGTAACTTATGCGATCTGACGAGAGCAGGGACATTCAGCTTAGAATGGCCATTGACATTAAATGCTGTAATCCATAGTCCTTTTTAATCGATTGTGAAACAAAATCTAAACGACATAATAAAAATTCAACAGCACCACGGTTTCCCAGACAGTCTCCCACACTGGTACTAGCGAGGCCTTAAGCTGTGTAACTTCTGCGTTCTGACGAGAGCAGGCACATTCAGCTTAGAATGGCCATTGACGTTAAATCCTTTAATCCATAGTCCTATTTAATCGATTGTGAAACAAAATCTAAACGACATAATAAAAAGTCAACCGCACCACGGACTCCCAGACAGTCTCCCACACTGGTACTAGCGAGGCCTTAAGCTGTGTAACTTCTGCGATCTGACGAGAGGAGGCACATTCAGCTTAGAATGGCCATTGACGTTAAATGCTCTAATCCATAGTCCTATTTAATCTATTGTGAAACAAAATCTAAACGACATAATAAAAAGTCAACCGCACCACGGATTCCCAGACAGTCTCTCACACTGATACTAGCGAGGCCTTAAGCTGTGTAACTTCTGCGATCTGACGAGTGCAGGCACATTCAGCTTAGAATGGCCATTGACGTTAAATGTTCTAATCCATAGTCCTATTTAATCTATTGTGAAACAAAATCTAAACGACATAATAAAAAGTCAACCGCACCACGGATTCCCAGACAGTCTCCCACACTGGTACTAGCGAGGCGTTAAGCTGTGTAACTTCTGCGATCTAACGAGAGCAGGCACATTCAGCTTAGAATGGCCATTGACATTAAAACCCTTAATCCATAGTCCTATTTAATCTATTGTGAAACAAAATCTAACCAACATAATAAAAAGTCAACCGCACCACGGATTCCCAGACAGTCTCCCACACTGGTACTAGCGAGGTCTTAAGCTGTGTAACTTCTGCGATCTGACGAGAGCAGGGACATTCAGCTTAGAATGGCCATTGACATTAAATGCTTTAATCCATAGTCTTTTTTAATCGATTGTGAAACAAAATCTAAACGACATAATAAAAATTCCACCGCACCACGGATTCCCAGACAGTCTCCCACACTGGTACTAGCGAGGCCTTAAGCTGTGTAACTTCTGCGTTCTGACGAGAGCAGGCACATTCAGCTTAGAATGGCCATTGACGTTAAATGCTTTAATCCATAGTCCTATTTAATCTATTGTGAAAAAAAATCTAAACGACATAATAAAAAGTCAACCACACCACGGATTCCCAGACAGTCTCCCACACTGGTACTAGCGAGGCGTTAAGCTGTGTAATTTCTGCGATCTAACGAGAGCAGGCACATTCAGCTTAGAATGGCCATTGACGTTAAATTCTTTAATCCATAGTCCTATTTAATCTATTGTGAAAAAAAATCTAAACGACATAATAAAAAGTCAACCGCACCACGGATTCCCAGACAGTCTCCCACACTGGTACTAGTGAGGCCTTAAGCTGTGTAACTTCTGCGATCTGACGAGAGCAGGCACATTCAGCTTAGAATGGCCATTGACATTAAAAGCCTTAATCCATAGTCCTATTTAATCTATTGTGAAACAAAATCTAAACGACATAATAAAAAGTCAACCGCACCACGGATTCCCAGACAGTCTCCCACACTGGTACTAGCGAGGCCTTAAGCTGTGTAACTTCTGCGTTCTGACGAGAGCAGGCACATTCAGCTTAGAATAGCCATTGACGTTAAATGCTTTAATCCATAGTCCTATTTAATCGATTGTGAAACAAAATCTAAACGACATAATAAAAAGTCAACCGCACCACGGATTCCCAGACAGTCTCCCACACTGGTACTAGCGAGGCCTTAAGCTGTGTAACTTCTGCGATTTAACGAGAGCAGTCACATTCAGCTTAGAATGGCCATTGACATTAAATGTTTTAATCCATAGTCCTTTTTAATCGATTGTGAAACAAAATCTAAACGACATAATAAAAAGTCAACGGCACCACAGATTCCCAGACAGTGTCCCACACTTGTACTAGCGAGGACTTAAGCTGTGTAACTTCTGCGATCTGACGAGAGCAGTCACATTCAGCTTAGAATGGCCTTTGACATTAAAAGCCTTAATCCATAGTCCTATTTAATCTATTGTGAAACAAAATCTAAACAACATAATAAAAAGTCAACGGCACCACGGATTCCCAGACAGTCTCCCACACTGGTACTAGCGAGGCCTTAAGCTGTGTAACTTCTGCGATCTGACGAGAGCAGGCACATTCATCTTAGTATGGCCATTGACATTAAAAGCCTTAATCCATAGTCCTATTTAATCTATTGTGAAACAAAATCTAAACAACATAATAAAAAGTCAACCGCACCACGGATTCCCAGACAGTCTCCCACACTGGTTCTAGCGAGGCCTTAAGCTGTGTAACTTCTGCGATCTGACGAGAGCAGGGACATTCAGCTTAGAATGGCCATAGACATTAAATGCTGTAATCCATAGTCCTTTTTAATCGATTGTGAAACAAAATCTAAACGACATAATAAAAAGTCAACCGCACCACGGATTCCCAGACAGTCTCCCACACTGGTACTAGCAAGGCCTTAAGCTGTGTAACTTCTGCGTTCTGACGAGAGCAGGCACATTCAGCTTTGAATGGCCATTGACGTTAAATGCTTTAATCCATAGTCCTATTTAATCTATTGTGAAACAAAATCTAAACGACATAATAAGAAGTCAACCGCACCACGGATTCCCAGACAGTCTCCCACACTGGTACTAGCGAGGCCTTAAGCTGTGTAACTTCTGCGATCTGACGAGAGCAGGAACATTCAGCTTAGAATGGCCATTGAAGTTAAATGCTTTAATCCATAGTCCTATTTAATCTATTGTGAAACAAAATCTAAACGACATAATAAAAAGTCAACCGCACCACGGATTCCCAGACAGTCTCCCACACTGGTACTAGCGAGGCGTTAAGCTGTGTAACTTCTGCGATCTAACGAGGGCAGGCACATTCAGCTTAGAATTGCCATTGACATTAAATGCTTTAATCCATAGTCCTTTTTAATCGATTGTGAAACAAAATCTAAACGACATAATAAATAGTCAACCGCACCACGGATTCCCAGACAGTCTCCCACACTGGTACTAGCGAGGCCTTAAGCTGTGTAACTTATGCGATCTGACGAGAGCAGGGACATTCAGCTTAGAATGGCCATTGACATTAAATGCTTTAATCCATAGTCCTTTTTAATCGATTGTGAAACAAAATCTAAACGACATAATAAAAAGTCAACCGCACCACGGATTCCCAGACAGTCTCCCACACTGGTACTAGCGAGGCCTTAAGCTGTGTAACTTCTGCGATCTGACGAGAGCAGGGACATTCAGCTTAGAAAGGTCATTGACATTAAATGCTTTAATCCATAGTCCTTTTTAATCGATTGTGAAACAAAATCTAAACGACATAATAAAAAGTCAACCGCACCACGGATTCCCAGACAGTCTCCCACACTGGTACTAGCGAGGCCTTAAGCTGTGTAACTTCTGCGATCTGACGAGAGCAGGCACATTCAGCTTAGAATGGCCATTGACATTAAATGCTGTAATCCATAGTCCTTTTTAATCTATTGTGAAACAAAATCTAACCAACATAATAAAAAGTCAACCGCACCACGGATTCCCAGACAGTCTCCCACACTGGTACTAGCGAGGTCTTAAGCTGTGTATCTTCTGCGATCTGACGAGAGCAGGGACATTCAGCTTAGAATGGCCATTGACATTAAATGCTTTAATCCATAGTCTTTTTTAATCGATTGTGAAACAAAATCTAAACGACATAATAAAAATTCCACCGCACCACGGATTCCCAGACAGTCTCCCACACTGGTACTAGCGAGGCCTTAAGCTGTGTAACTTCTGCGTTCTGACGAGAGCAGGCACATTCAGCTTAGAATGGCCATTGACGTTAAATGCTTTAATCCATAGTCCTATTTAATCTATTGTGAAAAAAAATCTAAACGACATCATAAAAAGTCAACCACACCACGGATTCCCAGACAATCTCCCACACTGGTACTAGCGAGGCGTTAAGCTGTGTAACTTCTGCGATCTAACGAGAGCAGGCACATTCAGCTTAGAAAGGCCATTGACGTTAAATGCTTTAATCCATAGTCCTATTTAATCTATTGTGAAAAAAAATCTAAACGACATAATAAAAAGTCAACCGCACCACGGATTCCCAGACAGCCTCCCACACTGGTACTAGTGAGGCCTTAAGCTGTGTAACTTCTGCGATCTGACGAGAGCAGGCACATTCAGCTTAGAATGGCCATTGACATTAAAAGCCTTAATCCATAGTCCTATTTAATCTATTGTGAAACAAAATCTAAACAACATAAAAAAAGTCAACCACACCACGGATTCCCAGACAGTCTCCCACACTGGTACTAGCGAGGCCTTAAGCTGTGTAACTTCTGCGATCTGACGAGAGCAGGGACATTCAGCTTAGAATGGCCATTGACATTAAAGTCTTTAATCCATAGTCCTTTTTAATCGATTGTGAAACAAAATCTAAACGACATAATAAAAATTCAACCGCACCACGGATTCCCAGACAGTCTCCCACACTGGTACTAGTGAGGCCTTAAGCTGTGTAACTTCTGCGTTCTGACGAGAGCAGGCACATTCAGCTTAGAATGGCCATTGACGTTAAATGCTTTAATCCATAGTCCTATTTAATCTATTGTGAAACAAAATCTAAACGACATAATAAAAAGTCAACCGCACCACGGATTCCCAGACAGTCTCCCACACTGGTACTAGCGAGGCCTTAAGCTGTGTAACTTCTGCGTTCTGACGAGAGCAGGCACATTCAGCTTAGAATGGCCATTGACGTTAAATGCTTTAATCCATAGTCCTATTTAATCTATTGTGAAAAAAAATCTAAACGACATAATAAAAAGTCAACCACACCACGGATTCCCAGTCAGTCTCCCACACTGGTACTAGCGAGGCGTTAAGCTGTGTAATTTCTGCGATCTAACGAGAGCAGGCACATTCAGCTTAGAATGGCCATTGACATTAAATGCTTTAATCCATAGTCCTTTTTAATCGATTGTGAAACAAAATCTAAACGACATAATAAAAAGTCAACCGCACCACGGATTCCCAGACAGTCTCCCACACTGGTACTAGCGAGGCCTTAAGCTGTGTAACTTCTGCGATCTGACGAGAGCAGGGACATTCAGCTTAGAATGGCCATTGACATTAAATGCTTTAATCCATAGTCCTTTTTAATCGATTGTGAAACAAAATCTAAACGACATAATAAAAATTCAGCCGCACCACGGATTCCCAGACAGTCTCCCACACTGGTACTAGCGAGGCCTTAAGCTGTGTAACTTCTGCGATCTGACGAGAGCAGGGACATTCAGCTTAGAATGGCCATTGACATTATATGCTGTAATCCATAGTCCTTTTTAATCGATTGTGAAACAAAATCTAAACGACATAATAAAAATTCAACCGCACCACGGATTCCCAGACAGTCTCCCACACTGGTACTAGCGAGGCCTTAAGATGTGTAACTGCTGCGTTCTGACGAGAGCAGGCACATTCAGCTTAGAATGGCCATTGATGTTAAATGCTTTCATCCATAGTCCTATTTAATCTATTGTGAAACAAAATCTAAACGACATAATAAAAAGTCAACGGCACCACGGATTCCCAGACAGTCTCCCACACTGGTACTAGCGAGGCGTTAAGCTGTGTAACTTCTGCGATCTAACGAGGGCAGGCACATTCAGCTTAGAATGGCCATTGACATTAAATGCTTTAATCCATAGTCCTTTTTAATCGATTGTGAAACAAAATCTAAACAACATAATAAAAAGTCAACCGCACCACGGATTCCCAGACAGTCTCCCACACTGGTACTAGCGAGGCCTTAAGCTGTGTAACTTTTGCGATCTGACGAGAGCAGGGACATTCAGCTTAGAATGGCCATTGACATTAAATGCTTTAATCCATAGTCCTTTTTAATCGATTGTGAAACAAAATCTAAACGACATAATAAAAATTCAACCGCACCACGGATTCCCAGACAGTCTCCCACACTGGTACTAGCGAGGCCTTAAGCTGTGTAACTTCTGCGATCTGCCGAGAGCAGGCACATTCAGCTTAGAATGGCCATTGAAGTTAAATGCTTTAATCCATAGTCCTATTTAATCGATTGTGAAACAAAATCTAAACGACATAATAAAAAGTCAACCGCACCACGGATTCCCAGACAGGCTCTCACACTGGTACTAGCGAGGCCTTAAGCTGTGTAACTTCTGCGATCTGACGAGAGCAGGCACATTCAGCTTAGAAAGGCCATTGACATTAAAAGCCTTAATCCATAGTCCTATTTAATCTATTTTGAAACAAAATCTAAACAACATAATAAAAAGTCAACCGCACCACGGATTCCAAGACAGTCTCCCACACTGGTACTAGCGAGGCCTTAAGCTGTGTAACTTCTGCGATCTGACGAGAGCAGGCACATTCAGCTTAGAATGGCCATTGACATTAAATGCTTTAATCCATAGTCCTTTTTAATCGATTGTGAAACAAAATCTAAACGACATAATAAAAAGTCAACCGCACCACGGATTCCCAGACAGTCTCCCACACTGGTACTAGCGAGGCCTTAAGCTGTGTAACTTCTGCGATCTGACGAGAGCAGGGACATTCAGCTTAGAATGGCCATTGACATTAAATGCTTTAATCCATAGTCCTTTTTAATCGATTGTGAAACAAAATCTAAACGTCATAATAAAAAGTCAACCGCACCACGGATTCCCAGACAGTCTCCCACACTGATACTAGCGAGGCCTTAAGCTGTGTAACTTCTGCGATCTGACGAGAGCAGGCACATTCAGCTTAGAATGGCCATTGACGTTAAATGCTCTAATCCATAGTCCTATTTAATCTATTGTGAAACAAAATCTAAACGACATAATAAAAAGTCAACCGCACCACGGATTCCCAGACAGTCTCCCACACTGGTACTAGCGAGGCGTTAAGCTGTGTAACTTCTGCGATCTAACGAGAGCAGGCACATTCAGCTTAGAATGGCCATTGACATTAAATGCTTTAATCCATAGTCCTTTTTAATCGATTGTGAAACAAAATCTAAACGACATAATAAAAAGTCAACCGCACCACAGATTCCCAGACAGTCTCCCACACTGGTACTAGCGAGGCCTTAAGCTGTGTAACTTCTGCGATCTGACGAGAGCAGTCACATTCAGCTTAGAATGGCCATTGACATTAAAAGCCTTAATCCATAGTCCTATTTAATCTATTGTGAAACAAAATCTAACCAACATAATAAAAAGTCAACCGCACCACGGATTCCCAGACAGTCTCCCACACTGGTACTAGCGAGGCCTTAAGCTGTGTAACTTCTGCGTTCTGACGAGAGCAGGCACATTCAGCTTAGAATGGCCATTGACGTTAAATGCTTTAATCCATAGTCCTATTTAATCTATTGTGAAAAAAAATCTAAACGACATAATAAAAAGTCAACCGCACCACGGATTCCCAGACAGTCTCCCACACTGGTACTAGCGAGGCGTTAAGCTTTGTAACTTCTGCGATCTAACGAGAGCAGGCACATTCAGCTTAGAATGGCCATTGACATTAAATGCTTTAATCCATAGTCCTTTTTAATCGATTGTGAAACAAAATCTAAACGACATAATAAAAAGTCAACCGCACCACGGATTCCCAGACAGTCTCCCACACTGGTACTAGCGAGGCCTTAAGCTGTGTAACTTCTGCGATCTGACGAGAGCAGGGACATTCAGCTTAGAATGGCCATTGACATTAAATGCTTTAATCCATAGTCCTTTTTAATCGATTGTGAAACAAAATCTAAACGACATAATAAAAATTCAACCGCACCACGGATTCCCAGACAGTCTCCCACACTGGTACTAGCGAGGCCTTAAGCTGTGTAACTTCTGCGATCTGACGAGAGCAGGGACATTCAGCTTAGAATGGCCATTGACATTATATGCTGTAATCCATAGTCCTTTTTAATCGATTGTGAAACAAAATCTAAACGACATAATAAAAATTCAACCGCACCACGGATTCCCAGACAGTCTCCCACACTGGTACTAGCGAGGCCTTAAGATGTGTAACTGCTGCGTTCTGACGAGAGCAGGCACATTCAGCTTAGAATGGCCATTGATGTTAAATGCTTTCATCCATAGTCCTATTTAATCTATTGTGAAACAAAATCTAAACGACATAATAAAAAGTCAACCGCACCACGGATTCCCAGACAGTCTCCCACACTGGTACTAGAGAGGCCTTAAGCTGTGTAACTTCTGCGATCTGACGAGAGCAGGCACATTCAGCTTAGAATGGCCATTGAAGTTAAATGCTTTAATCCATAGTCCTATTTAATCTATTGTGAAACAAAATGTAAACGACATAATAAAAAGTCAACGGCACCACGGATTCCCAGACAGTCTCCCACACTGGTACTAGCGAGGCGTTAAGCTGTGTAACTTCTGCGATCTAACGAGGGCAGGCACATTCAGCTTAGAATGGCCATTGACATTAAATGCTTTAATCCATAGTCCTTTTTAATCGATTGTGAAACAAAATCTAAACAACATAATAAAAAGTCAACCGCACCACGGATTCCCAGACAGTCTCCCACACTGGTACTAGCGAGGCCTTAAGCTGTGTAACTTCTGCGATCTGACGAGAGCAGGGACATTCAGCTTAGAATGGCCATTGACATTAAATGCTTTAATCCATAGTCCTTTTTAATCGATTGTGAAACAAAATCTAAACGACATAATAAAAATTCAACCGCACCACGGATTCCCAGACAGTCTCCCACACTGGTACTAGCGAGGCCTTAAGCTGTGTAACTTCTGCGATCTGCCGAGAGCAGGCACATTCAGCTTAGAATGGCCATTGAAGTTAAATGCTTTAATCCATAGTCCTATTTAATCGATTGTGAAACAAAATCTAAACGACATAATAAAAAGTCAACCGCACCACGGATTCCCAGACAGGCTCTCACACTGGTACTAGCGAGGCCTTAAGCTGTGTAACTTCTGCGATCTGACGAGAGCAGGCACATTCAGCTTAGAAAGGCCATTGACATTAAAAGCCTTAATCCATAGTCCTATTTAATCTATTTTGAAACAAAATCTAAACAACATAATAAAAAGTCAACCGCACCACGGATTCCCAGACAGTCTCCCACACTGGTACTAGCGAGGCCTTAAGCTGTGTAACTTCTGCGATCTGACGAGAGCAGGCACATTCAGCTTAGAATGGCCATTGACATTAAATGCTTTAATCCATAGTCCTTTTTAATCGATTGTGAAACAAAATCTAAACGACATAATAAAAAGTCAACCGCACCACGGATTCCCAGACAGTCTCCCACACTGGTACTAGCGAGGCCTTAAGCTGTGTAACTTCTGCGATCTGACGAGAGCAGGGACATTCAGCTTAGAATGGCCATTGACATTAAATGCTTTAATCCATAGTCCTTTTTAATCGATTGTGAAACAAAATCTAAACGTCATAATAAAAAGTCAACCGCACCACGGATTCCCAGACAGTCTCCCACACTGATACTAGCGAGGCCTTAAGCTGTGTAACTTCTGCGATCTGACTAGAGCAGGCACATTCAGCTTAGAATGGCCATTGACGTTAAATGCTCTAATCCATAGTCCTATTTAATCTATTGTGAAACAAAATCTAAACGACATAATAAAAAGTCAACCGCACCACGGATTCCCAGACAGTCTCCCACACTGGTTCTAGCGAGGCCTTAAGCTGTGTAACTTCTGCGATCTGATGAGAGCAGGCACATTCAGCTTAGAATGGCCATTGACATTAAAAGCCTTAATCCATAGTCCTATTTAATCTATTGTGAAAAAAAATCTAAACGACATAATAAAAAGTCAACCGCACCACGGATTCCCAGACAGTCTCCCACACTGGTACTAGCGAGGCCTTAAGCTGTGTAACTTCTGCGTTCTGACGAGAGCAGGCACATTCAGCTTAGAATGGCCATTGACGTTAAATGTTTTAATCCATAGTCCTATTTAATCTATTGTGAAACAAAATCTAAACGACATAATAAAAAGTCAACCGCACCACGGATTCCCAGACAGTCTCCCACACTGGTACTAGCGAGGCGTTAAGCTTTGTAACTTCTGCGATCTAACGAGAGCAGGCACATTCAGCTTAGAATGGCCATTGACATTAAATGCTTTAATCCATAGTCCTTTTTAATCGATTGTGAAACAAAATCTAAACGACATAATAAAAAGTCAACCGCACCACGGATTCCCAGACAGTCTCCCACACTGGTACTAGCGAGGCCTTAAGCTGTGTAACTTCTGCGATCTGACGAGAGCAGGGACATTCAGCTTAGAATGGCCATTGACATTAAATGCTTTAATCCATAGTCCTTTTTAATCGATTGTGAAACAAAATCTAAACGACATAATAAAAATTCAACCGCACCACGGATTCCCAGACAGTCTCCCACACTGGTACTAGCGAGGCCTTAAGCTGTGTAACTTCTGCGATCTGACGAGAGCAGGGACATTCAGCTTAGAATGGCCATTGACATTAGATGCTGTAATCCATAGTCCTTTTTAATCGATTGTGAAACAAAATCTAAACGACATAATAAAAAGTCAACCGCACCACGGATTCCCAGACAGTCTCCCACACTGGTACTAACGAGGCCTTAAGATGTGTAACTGCTGCGTTCTGACGAGAGCAGGCACATTCAGCTCAGAATGGCCATTGACGTTAAATGCTTTCATCCATAGTCCTATTTAATCTATTGTGAAACAAAATCTAAACGACATAATAAAAAGTCAACCGCACCACGGATTCCCAGACAGTCTCCCACACTGGTACTAGAGAGGCCTTAAGCTGTGTAACTTCTGCGATCTGACCAGAGCAGGGCACATTCAGCTTAGAATGGCCATTGACATTAAATGCTTTAATCCATAGACCTATTTAATCGATTGTGAAACAAAATCTAAACGACATAATAAAGAGTCAACTGCACCACGGATTCCCAGACAGTCTCCCACACTGGTACTAGCGAGGCGTTAAGCTGTGTAACTTCTGCGATCTGACGAGGGCAGGCACATTCAGCTTAGAATGGCCATTGACATTAAATGCTTTAATCCATAGTCCTTTTTAATCGATTGTGAAACAATATCTAAACGACATAATAAATAGTCAACCGCACCACTGATTCCCAGACAGTCTCCCACACTGGTACTAGCGAGGCCTTAAGCTGTGTAACTTCTGCGATCTGACGAGAGCAGGGACATTCAGCTTAGAATGGCCATTGACATTAAATGCTTTAATCCATAGTCCTTTTTAATCGATTGTGAAACAAAATCTAAACGACATAATAAAAATTCAACCGCACCACGGATTCCCAGACAGTCTCCCACACTGGTACTAGCGAGGCCTTAAGCTGTGTAACTTCTGCGATCTGCCGAGAGCAGGCACATTCAGCTTAGAATGGCCATTGAAGTTAAATGCTTTAATCCATAGTCCTATTTAATCGATTGTGAAACAAAATCTAAACGACATAATAAAAAGTCAACCGCACCACGGATTCCCAGACAGGCTCTCACACTGGTACTAGCGAGGCCTTAAGCTGTGTAACTTCTGCGATCTGACGAGAGCAGGCACATTCAGCTTAGAAAGGCCATTGACATTAAAAGCCTTAATCCATAGTCCTATTTAATCTATTTTGAAACAAAATCTAAACAACATAATAAAAAGTCAACCGCACCACGGATTCCCAGACAGTCTCCCACACTGGTACTAGCGAGGCCTTAAGCTGTGTAACTTCTGCGATCTGACGAGAGCAGGCACATTCAGCTTAGAATGGCCATTGACATTAAATGCTTTAATCCATAGTCCTTTTTAATCGATTGTGAAACAAAATCTAAACGACATAATAAAAAGTCAACCGCACCACGGATTCCCAGACAGTCTCCCACACTGGTACTAGCGAGGCCTTAAGCTGTGTAACTTCTGCGATCTGACGAGAGCAGGGACATTCAGCTTAGAATGGCCATTGACATTAAATGCTTTAATCCATAGTCCTTTTTAATCGATTGTGAAACAAAATCTAAACGTCATAATAAAAAGTCAACCGCACCACGGATTCCCAGACAGTCTCCCACACTGATACTAGCGAGGCCTTAAGCTGTGTAACTTCTGCGATCTGACTAGAGCAGGCACATTCAGCTTAGAATGGCCATTGACGTTAAATGCTCTAATCCATAGTCCTATTTAATCTATTGTGAAACAAAATCTAAACGACATAATAAAAAGTCAACCGCACCACGGATTCCCAGACAGTCTCCCACACTGGTTCTAGCGAGGCCTTAAGCTGTGTAACTTCTGCGATCTGATGAGAGCAGGCACATTCAGCTTAGAATGGCCATTGACATTAAAAGCCTTAATCCATAGTCCTATTTAATCTATTGTGAAAAAAAATCTAAACGACATAATAAAAAGTCAACCGCACCACGGATTCCCAGACAGTCTCCCACACTGGTACTAGCGAGGCCTTAAGCTGTGTAACTTCTGCGATCTGACGAGAGCAGGCACATTCAGCTTAGAATGGCCATTGAAGTTAAATGCTTTAATCCATAGTCCTATTTAATCTATTGTGAAACAAAATCTAAACGACATAATAAAAAGTCAACCGCACCACGGATTCCCAGACAGTCTCCCACACTGGTACTAGCGAGGCATTAAGCTGTGTAACTTCTGCGATCTAACGAGGGCAGGCACATTCAGCTTAGAATGGCCATTGACATTAAATGCTTTAATCCATAGTCCTTTTTAATCGATTGTGAAACAAAATCTAAACGACATAATAAAAAGTCAACCGCACCACGGATTCCCAGACAGTCTCCCACACTGGTACTAGCGAGGCCTTAAGCTGTGTAACTTCTGCGATCTGACGAGAGCAGGCACATTCAGTTTAGAAAGGCCATTGACATTAAAAGCCTTAATCCATAGTCCTATTTAATCTATTGTGAAACAAAATCTAAACAACATAATAAAAAGTCAACCGCACCACGGATTCCCAGACAGTCTCCCACACTGGTACTATCGAGGCCTTAAGCTGTGTAACTTCTGCGATCTGACGAGAGCAGGCACATTCAGCTTAGAATGACCATTGACATTAAATGCTTTAATCCATAGTCCTTTTTAATCGATTGTGAAACAAAATCTAAACGACATAATAAGGAGTCAACCGCACCACGCATTCCCAGACAGTCTCCCACACTGGTACTAGCGAGGCCTTAAGCTGTGTAACTTCTGCGATCTGACGAGAGCAGGCACATTCAGCTTAGAATGGCCATTGACATTAAAAGCCTTAATCCATAATCCTATTTAATCTATTGTGAAACAAAATCTAAACAACATAATAAAAAGTCAACTGCACCACGGATTCCCAGACAGTCTCCCACACTGGTACTAGCGAGGCCTTAAGCTGTGTAACTTCTGCGATCTGACGAGAGCAGGGACATTCAGCTTAGAATGGCCATTGACCTTAAATGCTTTAATCCATAGTCCTTTTTAATCGATTGTGAAACAAAATCTAAACGACATAATAAAAAGTCAACCGCACCACGGATTCCCAGACAGTCTCCCACACTGGTACTAGCGAGGCCTTAAGCTGTGTAACTTCTGCGATCTGACGAGAGCAGGCACATTCAGCTTAGAATGGCCATTGACATTAAATGATGTAATCCATAGTCCTTTTTAATCGATTGTGAAACAAAATCTAAACGACATAATAAAAATTCGACCGCACCACGGATTCCCAGACAGTCTCCCACACTGGTACTAGCGAGGCCTTAAGCTGTGTAACTTCTGCGATCTGACGAGAGCAGGCACATTCAGCTTAGAATGGCCATTGACATTAAATGCTTTAATCCATAGTCCTTTTTAATCGATTGTGAAACAAAATCTAAACGACATAATAAAAAGTCAACCGCACCACGGATTCCCAGACAGTCTCCCACACTGGTACTAGCGAGGCCTTAAGCTGTGTAACTTCTGCGATCTGACGAGAGCAGGCACATTCCGCTTAGAATGGCCATTGACATTAAATGCTTTAATCCATAGTCCTTTTTAATCGATTGTGAAACAAAATCTAAACGACATAATAAAAAGTCAACCGCACCACGGATTCCCAGACAGTCTCCCACACTGGTACTAGCGAGGCCTTAAGCTGTGTAACTTCTGCGATCTGACGAGAGCAGGGACATTCAGCTTAGAATGGCCATTGACATTAAATGCTTTAATCCATAGTCCTTTTTAATCGATCGTGAAACAAAATCTAAACAACATAATAAAAAGTCAACCGCACCACGGATTCCCAGACAGTCTCCCACACTGGTACTAGCGAGGCGTTAAGCTGTGTAACTTCTGCGATCTGACGAGAGCAGGCACATTCAGCTTAGAATGGCCATTGACATTAAAAGCCTTAATCCATAGTCCTATTTAATCTATTGTGAAACAAAATCTAACCAACATAATAAAAAGTCAACCGCACAACGGATTCCCAGACAGTCTCCCACACTGGTACTAGCGAGGCCTTAAGCTGTGTAACTTCTGCGATTTGACGAGAGCAGGCACATTCAGCTTAGAATGGCCATTGACGTTAAATGCTTTAATCCATAGTACTATTTAATCTATTGTGAAACAAAATCTAAACGACATAATAAAAAGTCAACCGCACCACGGATTCCCAGACAGTCTCCCACACTGGTACTAGCGAGGACTTAAGCTGTGTAACTTCTGCGATCTGACGAGAGCAGGGACATTCAGCTTAGAATGGCCATTGAAGTTAAATGCTTTAATCCATAGTCCTATTTAATCTATTGTGAAACAAAATCTAAACGACAGAATAAAAAGTCAACCGCACCACGGATTCCCAGACAGTCTACCACACTGGTACTAGCGAGGCCTTAAGCTGTGTAACTTCTGCGATCTGACGAGAGCAGGCACATTCAGCTTAGAATGGCCATTGACATTAAATGCTTTAATCCATAGTCCTTTTTAATCGATTGTGAAACAAAATCTAAACGACATAATAAAAAGTCAACCGCACCACGGATTCCCAGACAGTCTCCCACACTGCTACTAGCGAGGCCTTAAGCTGTGTAACTTCTGCGATCTGACGAGAGCAGGCACATTCAGCTTAGAATGGCCATTGACGTTAAATGCTCTAATCCATAGTCCTATTTAATCTATTGTGAAACAAAATCTAAACGACATAATAAAAAGTCAACCGCACCACGGATTCCCAGACAGTCTCCCACACTGGTACTAGCGAGGCCTTAAGCTGTGTAACTTCTGCGATCTGACGAGAGCAGGCACATTCAGCTTAGAATGGCCATTGACATTAAAAGCCTTAATCCATAGTCCTATTTAATCTATTGTGAAACAAAATCTAACCAACATAATAAAAAGTCAACCGCACCACAGATTCCCAGACAGTCTCCCACACTGGTACTAGCGAGGCCTTAAGCTGTGTAACTTCTGCGATCTGACGAGAGCAGGGACATTCAGCTTAGAATGGCCATTGACGTTAAATGCTCTAATCCATAGTCCTATTTAATCTATTGTGAAACAAAATCTAAACGACATAATAAAAATTCAACCGCACCACGGATTCCCAGACAGTCTCCCACACTGGTACTAGCGAGGCCTTAAGCTGTGTAACTTCTGCGTTCTGACGAGAGCAGGCACATTCAGCTTAGAATGGCCATTGACGTTAAATGCTTTAATCCATAGTCCTATTTAATCTATTGTGAAACAAAATCTAAACGACATAATAAAAAGTCAACCGCACCACGGATTCCCAGACAGTCTCCCACACTGGTACTAGCGAGGCCTTAAGCTGTGTAACTTCTGCGATCTGACGAGAGCAGGCATATTCAGCTTAGAATGGCCATTGACATTAAAAGCCTTAATCCATAGTCCTATTTAATCTATTGTGAAACAAAATCTAAACAACATAATAAAAAGTCAACCGCACCACGGATTCCAAGGCAGTCTCCCACACTGGTACTAGCGAGGCGTTAAGCTGTGTAACTTCTGCGATCTAACGAGAGCAGGCACATTCAGCTTAGAATGGCCATTGACATTAAATGCATTAATCCATAGTCCTTTTTAATCGATTGTGAAACAAAATCTAAACGACATAATAAAAAGTCAACCGCACCACGGATTCCCAGACAGTCTCCCACACTGGTACAAGCGAGGCCTTAAGCTGTGTAACTTCTGCGATCTGACGAGAGCAGGCACATTCAGCTTAGAATGGCCATTGACATTAAAAGCCTTAATCCATAGTCCTATTTAATCTATTGTGAAACAAAATCTAAACAACATAATAAAAAGTCAACCACACCACGGATTCCCAGACAGTCTCCCACACTGGTACTAGTGAGGCCTTAAGCTGTGTAACTTCTGCGTTCTGACAAGAGCAGGCACATTCAGCTTAGAATGCCCATTGACGTTAAATGTTTTAATCCATAGTCCTATTTAATCTATTGTGAAACAAAATCTAACGACATAATAAAAAGTCTACCGCACCACGGATTCCCAGACAGTCTCCCACACTGGTACTAGCGAGGCCTTAAGCTGTGTAACTTCTGCGATCTGACGAGAGCAGGCACATTCAGCTTAGAATGGCCATTGACGTTAAGTGCTTTAATCCATAGTCCTATTTAATCTATTGTGAAACAAAATCTAAACGACATAATAAAAAGTCAACCGCACCACGGATTCCCAGACAGTCTCCCACACTGATACTAGCGAGGACTTAAGCTGTGTAACTTCTGCGATCTGACGAGAGCAGGCACATTCAGCTTAGAATGGCCATTGACGTTAAATGCTCTAATCCATAGTCCTATTTAATCTATTGTGAAACAAAATCTAAACGACATAATAAAAAGTCAACCGCACCACGGATTCCCAGACAGTCTCCCACACTGGTACTAGCGAGGCGTTAAGCTGTGTAACTTCTGCGATCTAACGAGAGCAGGCACATTCAGCTTAGAATGGCCATTGACATTAAATGCTTTAATCCATAGTCCTTTTTAATCGATTGTGAAACAAAATCTAAACGACATAATAAAAAGTCAACCGCACCACAGATTCCCAGACAGTCTCCCACACTGGTACTAGCGAGGCCTTAAGCTGTGTATCTTCTGCGATCTGACGAGAGCAGTCACATTCAGCTTAGAATGGCCATCGACATTAAAAGCCTTAATCCATAGTCCTATTTAATCTATTGTGAAACAAAATCTAACCAACATAATAAAAAGTCAACCGCACCACGGATTCCCAGACAGTCTCCCACACTGGTACTAGCGAGGCCTTAAGCTGTGTAACTTCTGCGATCTGACGAGAGCAGGGACATTCAGCTTAGAATGGCCATTGACATTAAATGCTTTAATCCATAGTCCTTTTTAATCGATTGTGAAACAAAATCTAAACGACATAATAAAAAGTCAACCGCACCACGGATTCCCAGACAGTCTCCCACACTGGTACTAGCGAGGCCTTAAGCTGTGTAACTTCTGCGATCTGACGAGAGCAGGCACATTCAGCTTAGAATGGCCATTGACATTAAAAGCCTTAATCCATAGTCCTATTTAATCTATTGTGAAACAAAATCTAAACAACATAATAAAAAGTCAACCACACCACGGATTCCCAGACAGTCTCCCACACTGGTACTAGTGAGGCCTTAAGCTGTGTAACTTCTGCGTTCTGACAAGAGCAGGCACATTCAGCTTAGAATGCCCATTGACGTTAAATGTTTTAATCCATAGTCCTATTTAATCTATTGTGAAACAAAATCTAACGACATAATAAAAAGTCTACCGCACCACGGATTCCCAGACAGTCTCCCACACTGGTACTAGCGAGGCCTTAAGCTGTGTAACTTCTGCGATCTGACGAGAGCAGGGACATTCAGCTTAGAATGGCCATTGACATTAAATGCTTTAATCCATAGTCCTTTTTAATCGATTGTGAAACAAAATCTAAACGACATAATAAAAATTCAACCGCACCACGGATCCCCAGACAGTCTCCCACACTGGTACTAGCGAGGCCTTAAGCTGTGTAACTTCTGCGATCTGACGAGAGCAGGCACATTCAGCTTAGAATGGCCATTGACGTTAAGTGCTTTAATCCATAGTCCTATTTAATCTATTGTGAAACAAAATCTAAACGACATAATAAAAAGTCAACCGCACCACGGATTCCCAGACAGTCTCCCACACTGATACTAGCGAGGACTTAAGCTGTGTAACTTCTGCGATCTGACGAGAGCAGGCACATTCAGCTTAGAATGGCCATTGACGTTAAATGCTCTAATCCATAGTCCTATTTAATCTATTGTGAAACAAAATCTAAACGACATAATAAAAAGTCAACCGCACCACGGATTCCCAGACAGTCTCCCACACTGGTACTAGCGAGGCGTTAAGCTGTGTAACTTCTGCGATCTAACGAGAGCAGGCACATTCAGCTTAGAATGGCCATTGACATTAAATGCTTTAATCCATAGTCCTTTTTAATCGATTGTGAAACAAAATCTAAACGACATAATAAAAAGTCAACCGCACCACAGATTCCCAGACAGTCTCCCACACTGGTACTAGCGAGGCCTTAAGCTGTGTATCTTCTGCGATCTGACGAGAGCAGTCACATTCAGCTTAGAATGGCCATCGACATTAAAAGCCTTAATCCATAGTCCTATTTAATCTATTGTGAAACAAAATCTAACCAACATAATAAAAAGTCAACCGCACCACGGATTCCCAGACAGTCTCCCACACTGGTACTAGCGAGGCCTTAAGCTGTGTAACTTCTGCGATCTGACGAGAGCAGGGACATTCAGCTTAGAATGGCCATTGACATTAAATGCTTTAATCCATAGTCTTTTTTAATCGATTGTGAAACAAAATCTAAACGACATAATAAAAATTCAACCGCACCACGGATTCCCAGACAGTCTCCCACACTGGTACTAGCGAGGCCTTAAGCTGTGTAACTTCTGCGTTCTGACGAGAGCAGGCACATGCAGCTTAGAATGGCCATTGACGTTAAATGCTTTAATCCATAGTCCTATTTAATCTATTGTGAAAAAAAATCTAAACGACATAATAAAAAGTCAACCGCACCACGGATTCCCAGACAGTCTCCCACACTGGTACTAGCAAGGCGTTAAGCTGTGTAACTTCTGCGATCTAACGAGAGCAGGCACATTCAGCTTAGAATGGCCATTAACATTAAATGCTTTAATCCATAGTCCTTTTTAATCGATTGTGAAACAAAATCTAAACGACATAATAAAAAGTCAACCGCACCACGGATTCCCAGACAGTCTCCCACACTGGTTCTAGCGAGGCGTTAAGCTGTGTAACTTCTGCGATCTAACGAGAGCAGGCACATTCAGCTTAGAATGGCCATTAACATTAAATGCTTTAATCCATAGTCCTTTTTAATCGATTGTGAAACAAAATCTAAACGACATAATAAAAAGTCAACCGCACCACGGATTCCCAGACAGTCTCCCACACTGGTAACTAGCGAGGCCTTAAGCTGTGTAACTTCTGCGATCTGACGAGAGCAGGCACATTCAGCTTAGAATGGCCATTGACATTAAATGCTTTAATCCATAGTCTTTTTTAATCGATTGTGAAACAAAATCTAAACGACATAATAAAAATTCAACCGCACCACGGATTCCCAGACAGTCTCCCACACTGGTACTAGCGAGGCCTTAAGCTGTGTAACTTCTGCGATCTGACGAGAGCAGGCACATTCAGCTTAGAATGGCCATTGACATTAAAAGCCTTAATCCATAGTCCTATTTAATCTATTGTGAAACAAAATCTAAACAACATAATAAAAAGTCAACCGCACCACGGATTCCCAGACAGTCTCCCACACTGGTACTAGCGAGGCCTTAAGCTGTGTAACTTCTGCGATCTGACGAGAGCAGGCACATTCAGCTTAGAATGGCCATTGACATTAAATGCTTTAATCCATAGTCCTTTTTAATCGATTGTGAAACAAAATCTAAACGACATAATAAAAAGTCAACCGCACCACGGATTCCCAGACAGTCTCCCACACTGGTACTAGCGAGGCCTTAAGCTGTGTAACTTCTGCGATCTGACGAGAGCAGGGACATTCAGCTTAGAATGGCCATTGACATTAAATGCTTTAATCCATAGTCCTTTTTAATCGATTGTGAAACAAAATCTAAACGACATAATAAAAAGCAACCGCACCACGGATTCCCAGACAGTCTCCCACACTGGTACTAGCGAGGCCTTAAGCTGTGTAACTTCTGCGATTTGACGAGAGCAGGCACATTCAGCTTAGAACGGCCATTGACATTAAATGCTTTAATCCATAGTCCTTTTTAATCGATTGTGAAACAAAATCTAAACGACATAATAAAAAGTCAACCGCACCACGGATTCCCAGACAGTCTCCCACACTGATACTAGCGAGGCCTTAAGCTGTGTAACTTCTGCGATCTGACAAGAGCAGGCACATTCAGCTTAGAATGCCCATTGACGTTAAATGTTTTAATCCATAGTCCTATTTAATCGATTGTGAAACAAAATCTAAACGACATAATAAAAAGTCAACCGCACCACGGATTCCCAGACAGTCTCCCACACTGGTACTAGCGAGGCCTTAAGCTGTGTAACTTCTGCGATCTGACGAGAGCAGGGACATTCAGCTTAGAATGGCCATTGACATTAAATGCTTTAATCCATAGTCCTTTTTAATCGATTGTGAAACAAAATCTAAACGACATAATAAAAAGTCAACCGCACCACGGATTCCCAGACAGTCTCCCACACTGGTACTAGCGAGGCCTTAAGCTGTGTAACTTCTGCGATCTGACGAGAGCAGGGACATTCAGCTTAGAATGGCCATTGACATTAAATGCTTTAATCCATAGTCCTTTTTAATCGATTGTGAAACAAAATCTAAACAACATAATAAAAAGCAACCGCACCACGGATTCCCAGACAGTCTCCCACACTGGTACTAGCGAGGCCTTAAGCTGTGTAACTTCTGCGATTTGACGAGAGCAGGCACATTCAGCTTAGAACGGCCATTGACATTAAATGCTTTAATCCATAGTCCTTTTTAATCGATTGTGAAACAAAATCTAAACGACATAATAAAAAGTCAACCGCACCACGGATTCCCAGACAGTCTCCCACACTGATACTAGCGAGGCCTTAAGCTCTGTAACTTCTGCGATCTGACAAGAGCAGGCACATTCAGCTTAGAATGCCCATTGACGTTAAATGTTTTAATCCATAGTCCTATTTAATCTATTGTGAAACAAAATCTAAACGACATAATAAAAAGTCTACCGCACCACGGATTCCCAGACAGTCTCCCACACTGGTACTAGCGAGGCCTTAAGCTGTGTAACTTCTGCGATCTGACGAGAGCAGGGACATTCAGCTTAGAATGGCCATTGACATTAAATGCTTTAATCCATAGTCCTTTTTAATCGATTGTGAAACAAAATCTAAACGACATAATAAAAATTCAACCGCACCACGGATTCCCAGACAGTCTCCCACACTGGTACTAGCGAGGCCTTAAGCTGTGTAACTTCTGCGATCTGACGAGAGCAGGCACATTCAGCTTAGAATGGCCATTGACGTTAAGTGCTTTAATCCATAGTCCTATTTAATCTATTGTGAAACAAAATCTAAACGACATAATAAAAAGTCAACCGCACCACGGATTCCCAGACAGTCTCCCACACTGATACTAGCGAGGACTTAAGCTGTGTAACTTCTGCGATCTGACGAGAGCAGGCACATTCAGCTTAGAATGGCCATTGACGTTAAATGCTCTAATCCATAGTCCTATTTAATCTATTGTGAAACAAAATCTAAACGACATAATAAAAAGTCAACCGCACCACGGATTCCCAGACAGTCTCCCACACTGGTACTAGCGAGGCGTTAAGCTGTGTAACTTCTGCGATCTAACGAGAGCAGGCACATTCAGCTTAGAATGGCCATTGACATTAAATGCTTTAATCCATAGTCCTTTTTAATCGATTGTGAAACAAAATCTAAACGACATAATAAAAAGTCAACCGCACCACAGATTCCCAGACAGTCTCCCACACTGGTACTAGCGAGGCCTTAAGCTGTGTATCTTCTGCGATCTGACGAGAGCAGTCACATTCAGCTTAGAATGGCCATCGACATTAAAAGCCTTAATCCATAGTCCTATTTAATCTATTGTGAAACAAAATCTAACCAACATAATAAAAAGTCAACCGCACCACGGATTCCCAGACAGTCTCCCACACTGGTACTAGCGAGGCCTTAAGCTGTGTAACTTCTGCGATCTGACGAGAGCAGGGACATTCAGCTTAGAATGGCCATTGACATTAAATGCTTTAATCCATAGTCTTTTTTAATCGATTGTGAAACAAAATCTAAACAACATAATAAAAATTCAACCGCACCACGGATTCCCAGACAGTCTCCCACACTGGTACTAGCGAGGCCTTAAGCTGTGTAACTTCTGCGTTCTGACGAGAGCAGGCACATGCAGCTTAGAATGGCCATTGACGTTAAATGCTTTAATCCATAGTCCTATTTAATCTATTGTGAAAAAAAATCTAAACGACATAATAAAAATTCAACCGCACCACGGATTCCCAGACAGTCTCCCACACTGGTACTAGCGAGGCCTTAAGCTGTGTAACTTCTGCGATCTGACGAGAGCAGGCACATTCAGCTTAGAATGGCCATTGACATTAAAAGCCTTAATCCATAGTCCTATTTAATCTATTGTGAAACAAAATCTAAACAACATAATAAAAAGTCAACCGCACCACGGATTCCCAGACAGTCTCCCACACTGGTACTAGCGAGGCCTTAAGCTGTGTAACTTCTGCGATCTGACGAGAGCAGGCACATTCAGCTTAGAATGGCCATTGACATTAAATGCTTTAATCCATAGTCCTTTTTAATCGATTGTGAAACAAAATCTAAACGACATAATAAAAAGTCAACCGCACCACGGATTCCCAGACAGTCTCCCACACTGGTACTAGCGAGGCCTTAAGCTGTGTAACTTCTGCGATCTGACGAGAGCAGGGACATTCAGCTTAGAATGGCCATTAACATTAAATGCTTTAATCCATAGTCCTTTTTAATCGATTGTGAAACAAAATCTAAACGACATAATAAAAAGTCTCCCACACTGGTACTAGCGAGGCGTTAAGCTGTGTAACTTCTGCGATCTAACGAGAGCAGGCACATTCAGCTTAGAATGGCCATTGACATTAAATGCTTTAATCCATAGTCCTTTTTAATCGATTGTGAAACAAAATCTAAACGACATAATAAAAAGTCAACCGCACCACGGATTCCCAGACAGTCTCCCACACTGGTACTAGCGAGGCCTTAAGCTGTGTAACTTCTGCGATCTGACGAGAGCAGGCACATTCAGCTTAGAATGGCCATTGACATTAAAAGCCTTAATCCATAGTCCTATTTAATCTATTGTGAAACAAAATCTAAACAACATAATAAAAAGTCAACCACACCACGGATTCCCAGACAGTCTCCCACACTGGTACTAGTGAGGCCTTAAGCTGTGTAACTTCTGCGTTCTGACAAGAGCAGGTACATTCAGCTTAGAATGCCCATTGACGTTAAATGTTTTAATCCATAGTCCTATTTAATCTATTGTGAAACAAAATCTAAACGACATAATAAAAAGTCAACCGCACCACGGATTCCCAGACAGTCTCCCACACTGATACTAGCGAGGACTTAAGCTGTGTAACTTCTGCGATCTGACGAGAGCAGGCACATTCAGCTTAGAATGGCCATTGACGTTAAATGCTCTAATCCATAGTCCTATTTAATCTATTGTGAAACAAAATCTAAACGACATAATAAAAAGTCAACCGCACCACGGATTCCCAGACAGTCTCCCACACTGGTACTAGCGAGGCGTTAAGCTGTGTAACTTCTGCGATCTAACGAGAGCAGGCACATTCAGCTTAGAATGGCCATTGACATTAAATGCTTTAATCCATAGTCCTTTTTAATCGATTGTGAAACAAAATCTAAACGACATAATAAAAAGTCAACCGCACCACAGATTCCCAGACAGTCTCCCACACTGGTACTAGCGAGGCCTTAAGCTGTGTATCTTCTGCGATCTGACGAGAGCAGTCACATTCAGCTTAGAATGGCCATCGACATTAAAAGCCTTAATCCATAGTCCTATTTAATCTATTGTGAAACAAAATCTAACCAACATAATAAAAAGTCAACCGCACCACGGATTCCCAGACAGTCTCCCACACTGGTACTAGCGAGGCCTTAAGCTGTGTAACTTCTGCGATCTGACGAGAGCAGGGACATTCAGCTTAGAATGGCCATTGACATTAAATGCTTTAATCCATAGTCTTTTTTAATCGATTGTGAAACAAAATCTAAACGACATAATAAAAATTCAACCGCACCACGGATTCCCAGACAGTCTCCCACACTGGTACTAGCGAGGCCTTAAGCTGTGTAACTTCTGCGTTCTGACGAGAGCAGGCACATGCAGCTTAGAATGGCCATTGACGTTAAATGCTTTAATCCATAGTCCTATTTAATCTATTGTGAAAAAAAATCTAAACGACATAATAAAAAGTCAACCGCACCACGGATTCCCAGACAGTCACCCACACTGGTACTAGCGAGGCGTTAAGCTGTGTAACTTCTGCGATCTAACGAGAGCAGGCACATTCAGCTTAGAATGGCCATTAACATTAAATGCTTTAATCCATAGTCCTTTTTAATCGATTGTGAAACAAAATCTAAACGACATAATAAAAAGTCAACCGCACCACGGATTCCCAGACAGTCTCCCACACTGGTTCTAGCGAGGCGTTAAGCTGTGTAACTTCTGCGATATAACGAGAGCAGGCACATTCAGCTTTGAATGGCCATTAACATTAAATGCTTTAATCCATAGTCCTTTTTAATCGATTGTGAAACAAAATCTAAACGACATAATAAAAAGTCAACCGCACCACGGATTCCCAGATAGTCTCCCACACTGGTACTAGCGAGGCCTTAAGCTGTGTAACTTCTGCGATCTGACGAGAGCAGGCACATTCAGCTTAGAATGGCCATTGACATTAAATGCTTTAATCCATAGTCTTTTTTAATCGATTGTGAAACAAAATCTAAACGACATAATAAAAAGTCAACCGCACCACGGATTCCCAGACAGTCTCCCACACTGGTATTAGCGAGGCGTTAAGCTGTGTAACTTCTGCGATCTAACGAGAGCAGGCACATTCAGCTTAGAATGGCCATTAACATTAAATGCTTTAATCCATAGTCCTTTTTAATCGATTGTGAAACAAAATCTAAACGACATAATAAAAAGTCAACCGCACCACGGATTCCCAGACAGTCTCCCACACTGGTTCTAGCGAGGCGTTAAGCTGTGTAACTTCTGCGATCTAACGAGAGCAGGCACATTCAGCTTAGAATGGCCATTAACATTAAATGCTTTAATCCATAGTCCTTTTTAATCGATTGTGAAACAAAATCTAAACGACATAATAAAAAGTCAACCGCACCACGGATTCCCAGACAGTCTCCCACACTGGTACTAGCGAGGCCTTAAGCTGTGTAACTTCTGCGATCTGACGAGAGCAGGCACATTCAGCTTAGAATGGCCATTGACATTAAAAGCCTTAATCCATAGTCCTATTTAATCTATTGTGAAACAAAATCTAAACAACATAATAAAAAGTCAACCGCACCACGGATTCCCAGACAGTCTCCCACACTGGTACTAGCGAGGCCTTAAGCTGTGTAACTTCTGCGATCTAACGAGGGCAGGCACATTCAGCTTAGAATGGCCATTGACATTAAATGCTTTAATCCATAGTCCTTTTTAATCGATTGTGAAACAAAATCTAAACGACATAATAAAAAGTCAACCGCACCACGGATTCCCAGACAGTCTCCCACACTGCTACTAGCGAGGCCTTAAGCTGTGTAACTTCTGCGATCTGACGAGAGCAGGCACATTCAGCTTAGAATGGCCATTGACATTAAAAGCCTTAATCCATAGTCCTATTTAATCTATTGTGAAACAAAATCTAAACAACATAATAAAAAGTCAACCGCACCACGGATTCCCAGACAGTCTCCCACACTGGTACTAGCGAGGCCTTAAGCTGTGTAACTTCTGCGATCTGACGAGAGCAGGCACATTCAGCTTAGAATGGCCATTGACATTAAATGCTTTAATCCATAGTCCTTTTTAATCGATTGTGAAACAAAATCTAAACGACATAATAAAAAGTCAACCGCACCACGGATTCCCAGACAGTCTCCCACACTGGTACTAGCGAGGCCTTAAGCTGTGTAACTTCTGCGATCTGACGAGAGCAGGGACATTCAGCTTAGAATGGCCATTGACATTAAATGCTTTAATCCATAGTCCTTTTTAATCGATTGTGAAACAAAATCTAAACGACATAATAAAAAGTCAACCGCACCACGGATTCCCAGACAGTCTCCCACACTGGTACTAGCGAGGCCTTAAGCTGTGTAACTTCTGCGATCTGACGAGAGCAGGCACATTCAGCTTAGAATGGCCATTGACATTAAATGCTTTAATCCATAGTCCTTTTTAATCGATTGTGAAACAAAATCTAAACGACATAATAAAAAGTCAACCGCACCACGGATTCCCAGACAGTCTCCCACACTGGTACTAGCGAGGCCTTAAGCTGTGTAACTTCTGCGATCTGACGAGAGCAGGGACATTCAGCTTAGAATGGCCATTGACATTAAATGCTTTAATCCATAGTCCTTTTTAATCGATTGTGAAACAAAATCTAAACGACATAATAAAAAGTCAACCGCACCACGGATTCCCAGACAGTCTCCAAACACTGATACTAGCGAGGGCTTAAGCTGTGTAACTTCTGCGATCTGACGAGAGCAGGCACATTCAGCTTAGAATGGCCATTGCCGTTAAATGCTCTAATCCATAGTCCTATTTAATCTATTGTGAAACAAAATCTAAACGACATAATAAAAAGTCAACCGCACCACGGATTCCCAGACAGTCTCCCACACTGGTACTAGCGAAGCCTTAAGCTGTGTAACTTCTGCGATCTGACGAGAGCAGTCACATTCAGCTTAGAATGGCCATTGACATTAAAAGCCTTAATCCATAGTCCTTTTTAATCGATTGTGAAACAAAATCTAAACTACATAATAAAAATTCAACCGCACCACGGATTCCCAGACAGTCTCCCACACTGGTACTAGCGAGGCCTTAAGCTGTGCAACTTCTGCGATCTGACGAGAGCAGGCACATTCAGCTTAGAATGGCCATTGACGTTAAATGCTTTAATCCATAGTCCTATTTAATCTATTGTGAAACAAAATGTAAACGACATAATAAAAAGTCAACCGCACCACGGATTCCCAGACAGTCTCCCACACTGGTACTAACGAGGCGTTAAGCTGTGTAACTTCTGCGATCTGACGAGAGCAGGAACATTCAGCTTAGAATAGCCATTGACGATTAATGCTTTAATCCATAGTCCTATTTAATCTATTGTGAAACAAAATCTAAACGACATAATAAAAAGTCAACCGCACCACGGATTCCCAGACAGTCTCCCACACTGGTACTAGCGAGGCGTTAAGCTGTGTAACTTCTGCAATCTAACGAGAGCAGGCACATTCAGCTTAGAATGGCCATTGACATTAAATGTTTTAATCTATAGTCCTTTTTAATCAATTGTGAAACAAAATCTAAACAACATAATAAGAAGTCAACCGCACCACGGATTCCCAGACAGTCTCACACACTGGTACTAGCGAGGCCTTAAGCTGTGTAACTTCTGCGATCTTACGAGAGCAGGGACATTCAGCTTAGAATGGCTATTGACATTAAATGCTTTAATCCATAGTCCTTTTTAATCGATTGTGAAACAAAATCTAAACGACATAATAAAAATTCAACCACACCACGGATTCCCAGACAGTCTCCCACACTGGTACTAGCGAGGCCTTAAGCTGTGTAACTTCTGCGTTCTGACGAGAGCAGGCACATTCAGCTTAGAATGGCCATTGACGTTAAATGCTTTAATCCATAGTCCTATTTAATCTATTGTGAAACAAAATCTAAACGACATAATAAAAAGGCAACCGCACCACGGATTCCCAGACAGTCTCCCACACTGGTACTAGCGGGGCCTTAAGCTGTGTAACTTCTGCGATCTGACGAGAGCAGGGACATTCAGCTTAGAATGGCCATTGACATTAAATCCATAGTCCTTTTTAATCGATTGTGAAACAAAATCTAAACGACATAATAAAAATTCAACCGCACCACGGATTCCCAGACAGTCTCCCACACTGGTACTAGCGAGGCCTTAAGCTGTGTAACTTCTGCGATCTGACGAGAGCAGGGACATTCAGCTTAGAATGGCCATTGACATTAAATGCTTTAATCCATAGTCCTTTTTAATCGATTGTGAAACAAAATCTAAACGACATAATAAAAATTCAACCGCACCCCGGATTCCCAGACAGTCTCCCACACTGGTACTAGCGAGGCCTTAAGCTGTGTAACTTCTGCGATCTGACGAGAGCAGGCACATTCAGCTTAGAATGGCCATTGACGTTAAATGCTTTAATCCATAGTGCTATTTAATCGATTGTGAAACAAAATCTAAACGACATAATAAAAAGTCAACCGCACCACGGATTCCCAGACAGTCTCCCACACTGGTACTAGCGAGGCCTTAAGCTGTGTAACTTCTGCGATCTGACGAGAGCAGGCACATTCAGCTCAGAATGGCCATTGACATTAAATGCTTTAATCCATAGTCCTTTTTAATCGATTGTGAAACAAAATCTAAACGACATATTAAAAAGTCAACCACACCACGTATTCCCAGACAGTCTCCCACACTGGTACTAGCGAGGCCTTAAGCTGTGTAACTTCTGCGATCTGACGAGAGCAGGCACATTCAGCTTAGAATGGCCATTGACATTAAAAGCCTTAATCCATAGTCCTATTTAATCTATTGTGAAACAAAATCTAAACAACATAATAAAAAGTCAACCGCACCACGGATTCCCAGACAGTCTCACACACTGGTACTAGCGAGGCCTTAAGCTGTGTAACTTCCGCGATCTGACGAGAGCAGGGACATTCAGCTTAGAATGGCCATTGACATTAAATGCTTTAATCCATAGTCCTTTTTAATCGATTGTGAAACAAAATCTAAACGACATAATAAAAAGTCAACCGCACCTCGGATTCCCAGACAGTCTCCCACACTGGTACTAGCGAGGCCTTAAGCTGTGTAACTTCTGCGATCTGACGAGAGCAGGCACATTCAGCTTAGAATGGCAATTGACATTAAATGCTTTAATCCATAGTCCTTTTTAATCGATTGTGAAACAAAATCTAAACGACATAATAAAAAGTCAACCGCACCACGGATTCCCAGACAGTCTCCCACACTGGTACTAGCGAGGCCTTAAGCTGTGTAACTTCTGCGATCTGACGAGAGCAGGGACATTCAGCTTAGAATGGCCATTGACATTAAATGCTTTAATCCATAGTCCTTTTTAATCGATTGTGAAACAAAATCTAAACGACATAATAAAAAGTCAACCGCACCACGGATTCCCAGACAGTCTCCAAACACTGATACTAGCGAGGGCTTAAGCTGTGTAACTTCTGCGATCTGACGAGAGCAGGCACATTCAGCTTAGAATGGCCATTGCCGTTAAATGCTCTAATCCATAGTCCTATTTAATCTATTGTGAAACAAAATCTAAACGACATAATAAAAATTCAACCACACCACGGATTCCCAGACAGTCTCCCACACTGGTACTAGCGAGGCCTTAAGCTGTGTAACTTCTGCGTTCTGACGAGAGCAGGCACATTCAGCTTAGAATAGCCATTGACGTTAAATGCTTTAATCCATAGTCCTATTTAATCTATTGTGAAACAAAATCTAGACGACATAATAAAAAGGCAACTGCACCACGGATTCCCAGACAGTCTCCCACACTGGTACTAGCGGGGCCTTAAGCTGTGTAACTTCTGCGATCTGACGAGAGCAGGGACATTCAGCTTAGAATGGCCATTGACATTAAATCCAAAGTCCTTTTTAATCGATTGTGAAACAAAATCTAAACGACATAATAAAAATTCAACCGCACCACGGATTCCCAGACAGTCTCCCACACTGGTACTAGCGAGGCCTTAAGCTGTGTAACTTCTGCGATCTGACGAGAGCAGGCACATTCAGCTTAGAATAGCCATTGACGTTAAATGCTTTAATCCATAGTCCTATTTAATCTATTGTGAAACAAAATCTAAACGACATAATAAAAAGTCAACCGCACCACGGATTCCCAGACAGTCTCCCACACTGGTACTAGCGAGGCGTTAAGCTGTGTAACTTCTGCAATCTAACGAGAGCAGGCACATTCAGCTTAGAATGGCCATTGACATTAAATGCTTTAATCTATAGTCCTTTTTAATCAATTGTGAAACAAAATCTAAACAACATAATAAAAAGTCAACCGCACCACGGATTCCCAGACAGTCTCACACACTGGTACTAGTGAGGCCTTAAGCTGTGTAACTTCTGCGATCTGACGAGAGCAGGGACATTCAGCTTAGAATGGCCATTGACATTAAATGCTTTAATCCATAGTCCTTTTTAATCGATTGTGAAACAAAATCTAAACGACATAATAAAAATTCAACCACACCACGGATTCCCAGACAGTCTCCCACACTGGTACTAGCGAGGCCCTAAGCTGTGTAACTTCTGCGTTCTGACGAGAGCAGGCACATTCAGCTTAGAATGGCCATTGACGTTAAATGCTTTAATCCATAGTCCTATTTAATCTATTGTGAAACAAAATCTAAACGACATAATAAAAAGGCAACCGCACCACGGATTCCCAGACAGTCTCCCACACTGGTACTAGCGAGGCCTTAAGCTGTGTAACTTCTGCGATCTGACGAGAGCAGGGACATTCAGCTTAGAATGGCCATTGACATTAAATCCATAGTCCTTTTTAATCGATTGTGAAACAAAATCTAAACGACATAATAAAAATTCAACCGCTCCACGGATTCCCAGACAGTCTCCCACACTGGTACTAGCGAGGCCTTAAGCTGTGTAACTTCTGCGCTCTGACGAGAGCAGGCACATTCAGCTTAGTATGGCCATTGACATTAAAAGCCTTAATCCATAGTCCTATTTAATCTATTGTGAAACAAAATCTAAACAACATAATAAAAAGTCAACCGCACCACGGATTCCCAGACAGTCTCCCACACTGGTACTAGCGAGGCCTTAAGCTGTGTAACTTCTGCGATCTGACGAGAGCAGGGACATTCAGCTTAGAATGGCCATTGACATTAAAAGCTGTAATCCATAGTCCTTTTTAATCGATTGTGAAACAAAATCTAAACGACATAATAAAAAGTCAACCGCACCACGGATTCCCAGGCAGTCTCCCACACTGGTACTAGCGAGGCCTTAAGCTGTGTAACTTCTGCGTTCTGACGAGAGCAGGCACATTCAGCTTAGAATGGCCATTGACATTAAATGCTTTAATCCATAGTCCTATTTAATCTATTGTGAAACAAAATCTAAACGACATAATAAAAAGTCAACCGCACCACGGATTCCAAGACAGTCTCCCACACTGGTACTAGCGAGGCCTTAAGCTGTGTAACTTCTGCGATATAACGAGGGCAGGCACATTCAGCTTAGAATGGCCATTGACATTAAATGCTTTAATCCATAGTCCTTTTTAATCGATTGTGAAACAAAATCTAAACGACATAATAAATAGTCAACCGCACCACGGATTCCCAGACAGTCTCCCACACTGGTACTAGTGAGGCCTTAAGCTGTGTAACTTATGCGATCTGACGAGAGCAGGGACATTCAGCTTAGAATGGCCATTGACATTAAATGCTTTAATCCATAGTCCTTTTTAATCGATTGTGAAACAAAATCTAAACGACATAATAAAAAGTCAACCGCACCACGGATTCCCAGACAGTCTCCCACACTGGTACTAGCGAGGCCTTAAGTTGTGTAACTTCTGCGATCTGACAAGAGCAGGGACATTCAGCTTAGAATGGCCATTGACATTAAATGCTTTAATCCATAGTCCTTTTTAATCGATTGTGAAACAAAATCTAAACGACATAATAAAAATTCAACCGCACCACGGATTCCCAGACAGTCTCCCACACTGGTACTAGCGAGGCCTTAAGCTGTGTAACTTCTGCGATCTGACGAGAGCAAGCACATTCAGCTTAGAATGGCCATTGACATTAAATGCTGTAATCCATAGTCCTATTTAATCTATTGTGAAACAAAATCTAAACGACATAATAAAAAGTCAACCGCACCACGGATTCCCAGACAGTCTCCCACACTGGTACTAGCGAGGCCTTAAGCTGTGTAACTTCTGCGATCCGACGAGAGCAGGCACATTCAGCTTAGAATGGCCATTGAAGTTAAATGCTTTAATCCATAGTCCTATTTAATCTATTGTGAAACAAAATCTAAACGACATAATAAAAAGTCAACCGCACCATGGATTCCCAGACAGTCTCCCACACTGGTACTAGCGAGGCCTTAAGCTGTGTAACTTCTGCGATCTGACGAGAGCAGGCACATTCAGCTTAGAATGGCCATTGACATTAAAAGCCTTAATCCATAGTCCTATTTAATCTATTGTGAAACAAAATCTAAACAACATAATAAAAAGTCAACCACACCACGGATTCCCAGACAGTCTCCCACACTGGTACTAGCGAGGCCTTAAGCTGTGTAACTTCTGCGTTCTGACGAGAGCAGGCACATTGAGCTTAGAATGGCCATTGACGTTAAATGCTTTAATCCATAGTCCTATTTAATCTATTGTGAAAAAAAATCTAAACGACATAATAAAAAGTCTCCCACACTGGTACTAGCGAGGCGTTAAGCTGTGTAACTTCTGCGATCTAACGAGAGCAGGTACATTCAGCTTAGAATGGCCATTGACATTAAATGCTTTAATCCATAGTCCTTTTTAATCGATTGTGAAACAAAATCTAAACGACATAATAAAAATTCAACCGCACCACGGATTCCCAGACAGTCTCCCACACTGGTACTAGCGAGGCCTTAAGCTGTGTAACTTCTGCGATTTGACGAGAGCAGGCACATTCAGCTTAGAATGGCCATTGACGTTAAATGCTCTAATCCATAGTCCTATTTAATCTATTGTGAAACAAAATCTAAACGACATAATAAAAAGGCAACCGCACCACGGATTCCCAGACAGTCTCCCACACTGGTACTAGCGGGGCCTTAAGCTGTGTAACTTCTGCGATCTGACGAGAGCAGGGACATTCAGCTTAGAATGGCCATTGACATTAAATCCATAGTCCTTTTTAATCGATTGTGAAACAAAATCTAAACTACATAATAAAAAGTCAACGGCACCACAGATTCCCAGACAGTCTCCCACACTTGTACTAGCGAGGACTTAAGCTGTGTAACTTCTGCGATCTGACGAGAGCAGTCACATTCAGCTTAGAATGGCCATTGACATTAAAAGCCTTAATCCATAGTCCTATTTAATCTATTGTGAAACAAAATCTAAACAACATAATAAAAAGTCAACCGCACCACAGATTCCCAGACAGTCTCCCACACTGGTACTAGCGAGGCCTTAAGCTGTGTAATTTCTGCGATCTGACGAGAGCAGGCACATTCAGCTTAGTATGGCCATTGACATTAAAAGCCTTAATCCATAGACCTATTTAATCTATTGTGAAACAAAATCTAAACAACATAATAAAAAGTCAACCGTACCACGGATTCCCAGACAGTCTCCCACACTGGTACTAGCGAGGCCTTAAGCTGTGTAACTTCTGCGATCTGATGAGAGCAGGCACATTCAGCTTAGAATGGCCATTGACATTAAAAGCCTTAATCCATAGTCCTATTTAATCTATTGTGAAACAAAATCTAAACGACATAATATAAAGTCAACCCCACCACGGATTCCCAGACAGTCTCCCACACTGGTACTAGCGAGGCCTTAAGCTGTGTAACTTCTGCGATCTGACGAGAGCAGCCACATTCAGCTTAGAATGGCCATTGACATTAAATGCTTTAATCCATAGTCCTTTTTAATCGATTGTGAAACAAAATCTAAACGACATAATAAAAAGTTAACCGCATCACGGATTCCCAGACAGTCTCCCACACTGGTACTAGCAAGGCCTTAAGCTGTGTAACTTCTGCGATCTAACGAGAGCAGGCACATTCAGCTTAGAATGGCCATTGACGTTAAATGCTTTAATCCATAGTCCTATTTAATCTATTGTGAAACAAAATCTAAACGCCATAATAAAAATTCAACCGCTCCACGGATTCCAGACAGTCTCCCACACTGGTACTAGCGAGGCCTTAAGCTGTGTAACTTCTGCGATCGGACGAGAGCAGGCACATTCAGCTTAGAATGGCCATTGACGTTAAATGCTTTAATCCATAGTCCTATTTAATCTATTGTGAAACAAAATCTAAACGACATAATAAAAAGTCAACCGCACCACGGATTCCCAGACAGTCACCCACACTGGTACTAGCGAGGCGTTAAGCTGTGTAACTTCTGCGATCTAACGAGAGCAGGCACATTCAGCTTAGAATGGCCATTGACATTAAATGCTCTAATCCATAGTCCTATTTAATCTATTGTGAAACAAAATCTAAACGACATAATAAAAAGGCAACCGCACCACGGATTCCCAGACAGTCTCCCACACTGGTACTAGCGGGGCCTTAAGCTGTGTAACTTCTGCGATCTGACGAGAGCAGGGACATTCAGCTTAGAATGGCCATTGACATTAAACCCATAGTCCTTTTTAATCGATTGTGAAACAAAATCTAAACGACATAATAAAAAGTCAACGGCACCACAGATTCCCAGACAGTCTCCCACACTTGTACTAGCGAGGACTTAAGCTGTGTAACTTCTGCGATCTGACGATAGCAGTCACATTCAGCTTAGAATGGCCATTGACATTAAAAGCCTTAATCCATAGTCCTATTTAATCTATTGTGAAACAAAATCTAAACAACATAATAAAAAGTCAACCGCACCACAGATTCCCAGACAGTCTCCCACACTGGTACTAGCGAGGCCTTAAGCTGTGTAACTTCTGCGATCTGACGAGAGCAGGCACATTCAGCTTAGTATGGCCATTGACATTAAAAGCCTTAATCCATAGACCTATTTAATCTATTGTGAAACAAAATCTAAACAACATAATAAAAAGTCAACCGCACCACGGATTCCCAGACAGTCTCCCACACTGGTACTAGCGAGGCCTTAAGCTGTGTAACTTCTGCGATCTGATGAGAGCAGGCACATTCAGCTTAGAATGGCCATTGACATTAAAAGCCTTAATCCATAGTCCTATTTAATCTATTGTGAAACAAAATCTAAACGACATAATATAAAGTCAACCGCACCACGGATTCCCAGACAGTCTCCCACAATGGTACTAGCGAGGCCTTAAGCTGTGTAACTTCTGCGATCTGACGAGAGCAGGCACATTCAGCTTAGAATGGCCATTGACATTAAATGCTTTAATCCATAGTCCTTTTTAATCGATTGTGAAACAAAATCTAAACGACATAATAAAAAGTTAACCGCATCACGGATTCCCAGACAGTCTCCCACACTGGTACTAGCAAGGCCTTAAGCTGTGTAACTTCTGCGATCTAACGAGAGCAGGCACATTCAGCTTAGAATGGCCATTGACGTTAAATGCTTTAATCCATAGTCCTATTTAATCTATTGTGAAACAAAATCTAAACGACATAATAAAAATTCAACCGCTCCACGGATTCCAGACAGTCTCCCACACTGGTACTAGCGAGGCCTTAAGCTGTGTAACTTCTGCGATCTGACGAGAGCAGGCACATTCAGCTTAGAATGGCCATTGACGTTAAATGCTTTAATCCATAGTCCTATTTAATCTATTGTGAAACAAAATCTAAACGACATAATAAAAAGTCAACCGCACCACGGATTCCCAGACAGTCACCCACACTGGTACTAGCGAGGCGTTAAGCTGTGTAACTTCTGCGATCTAACGAGAGCAGGCACATTCAGCTTAGAATGGCCATTGACATTAAATGCTTTAATCCATAGTCCTTTTTAATCGATTGTGAAACAAAATCTAAACGGCATAATAAAAAGTCAACCGCACCACGGATTCCCAGACAGTCTCCCACACTGGTACTAGCGAGGCCTTAAGCTGTGTAACTTCTGCGATCAGACGAGAGCAGGCACATTCAGCTTAGAATGGCCATTGACATTAAAAGCCTTAATCCATAGTCCTATTTAATCTATTGTGAAACAAAATCTAAACAACATAATAAAAAGTCAACCGCACCACGCATTCCCAGACAGTCTCCCATACTGGTACCAGCGAGGCCTTAAGCTGTGTAACTTCTGCGATCTGACGAGAGCAGGGACATTCAGCTTAGAATGGCCATTGACATTAAAGGCTTTAATCCATAGTCCTTTTTAATCGATTGTGAAACAAAATCTAAACGACATAATAAAAACTCAACCGCACCACGGATTCCTAGACAGTCTCCCACACTGGTACTAGCGAGGCGTTAAGCTGTGTAACTTCTGCGATCTAACGAGAGCAGGCACATTCAGCTGAGAATGGCCATTGACTTTAAATGCTTTAATCCATAGTCCTTTTTAATCGATTGTGAAACAAAATCTAAACGACATAATAAAAAGTCAACCGCACCACGGATTCGCAGACAGTCTCCCACACTGGTACTAGCGAGGCCTTAAGCTGTGTAACTTCTGCGATCTGGCGAGAGCAGGCACATTCAGCTTAGAATGGCCATTGACATGAAATGCTTTAATCCATAGTCCTTTTTAATCGATTGTGAAACAAAATCTAAACGACATAATAAAAAGGCAGCCGCACCACGGATTTCCAGACAGTCTCCCACACTGGTACTAGCGAGGCCTTAAGCTGTGTAACTTCTGCGATCTGACGAGACCAGGCACATTCAGCTTAGAATGGCCATTGACATTAAATGCTTTAATCCATAGTCCTTTTTAATTGATTGTGAAACAAAATCTAAACGACATAATAAAAAGTCAACCGCACCACGGATTCCCAGACAGTCTCCCACACTGGTACTAGCGAGGCCTCAAGCTGTGTAACTTCTGCAATTTGACGAGAGCAGGGACATTCAGCTTAGAATGGCCATTGACATTAAATGCTTTAATCCATAGTCCTTTTTAATCGATTGTGAAACAAAATCTAAACGACATAATGAAAATTTAACCGCACCACGTATTCCCAGGCAGTCTCCCACACTGGTACTAGCGAGGCCTTAAGCTGTGTAACTTCTGCGAACTGACGAGAACAGGCACATTCAGCTTAGAATGGCCATTGACGTTGAATGCTTTAATCCATAGTCCTATTTAATCTATTGTGAAACAAAATCTAAACGACATAATAAAAAGTCAACCGCACCACGGATTCCCAGACAGTCTCCCACACTGGTACTAGCGAGGCGTTAAGCTGTGTAACTTCTGCGATTTAACGAGAGCAGGTACATTCAGCTTAGAATGGCCATTGACATTAAATGCTTTAATCCATAGTCCTTTTTAATCGATTGTGAAACAAAATCTAAACGACATAATAAAAAGTCAACCGCTCCACGGATTCCCAGACAGTCTCCCACACTGGTACTAGCGAGGCCTTAAGCTGTGTAACTTCTGCGATCTGACGAGAGCAGGGACATTCAGCTTAGAATGGCCATTGACGTTAAATGCTTTAATCCATAGTCCTTTTTAATCGATTGTGAAACAAAATCTAAACGACATAATAAAAATTCAACCGCACCACGGATTCCCAGACAGTCTCCCACACTGGTACTAGCGAGGCCTTAAGCTGTGTAACTTCTGCGTTCTGACGAGAGCAGGCACATTCAGCTTAGAATGGCCATTGACGTTAAATGCTTTAATCCATAGTCCTATTTAATCTATTGTGAAACAAAATCTAAACGACATAATAAAAAGTCAACCGCACCACGGATTCCCAGACAGTCTCCCACACTGGTACTAGCGAGGCCTTAAGCTGTGTAATTTCTGCGATCTGACGAGAGCAGGCACATTCATCTTAGAATGGCCATTGACATTAAATGCTTTAATCCATAGTCCTTTTTAATCGATTGTGAAACAAAATCTAAACGACATAATAAAAAGTCAACCGCACCACGGAGTCCCAGACAGTCTCCCACACTGGTACTAGCGAGGCCTTAAGCTGTGTAACTTCTGCGATCTGACGAGAGCAGGCACATTCAGCTTGGAATGGCCATTGACTTTAAATGCTTTAATCCATAGTCCTTTTTAATCGATTGTGAAACAAAATCTAAACGACATAATAAAAATTCAACCGCACCACGGATTCCCAGACAGTCTCCCACACTGGTACTAGCGAGGCGTTAAGCTGTGTAACTTCTGCGATCTAACGAGAGCAGGCACATTCAGCTTAGAATGGCCATTGACTTTAAATGCTTTAATCCATAGTCCTTTTTAATCGATTGTGAAACAAAATCTAAACGACATAATAAAAAGTCAACCGCACCATGGATTCCCAGACAGTCTCCCACACTGGTACTAGCGAGGCCTTAAGCTGTGTAACTTCTGCGATCTGACGAGAGCAGGCATATTCAGCTTAGAATGGCCATTGACATTAAAAGCCTTAATCCATAGTCCTATTTAATCTATTGTGAAACAAAATCTAAACAACATAATAAAAAGTCAACCGCACCACAGATTCCCAGACAGTCTCCCATACTGGTACTAGCGAAGCCTTTAGCTGTGTAACTTCTGCGATCTGACGACAGCAGGCACATTCAGCTTAGAATGGCCATTGACGTTAAATGCTTTAATCCATAGTCCTATTTAATCTATTGTGAAACAAAATCTAAACGACATAATAAAAAGTCAACCGCACCACGGATTCCCAGACAGTCTCCCACACTGGTACTAGCGAGGCCTTAAGCTGTGTAACTTCTGCGTTCGGACGAGAGCAGGCACATTCAGCTTAGAATGGTCATTGACGTTAAATGCTTTAATCCATAGTCCTATTTAATCTATTGTGAAACAAATTCTAAACGACATAATAAAAAGTCAACCGCACCACGGATTCCCAGACAGTCTCCCACACTGGTACTAGCGAGGCGTTAAGCTGTGTAACTTCTGCGATCCAACGAGAGCAGGCACATTCAGCTTAGAATGGCCACTGACTTTAAATGCTTTAATCCATAGTCCTTTTTAATCGATTATGAAACAAAATCTAAACGACATAATAAAAAGTCAACCGCACCACGGATTCCCAGACAGTCTCCCACACTGGTACTAGCGAGGCTTTAAGCTGTGTAACTTCTGCGCTCTGACGAGAGCAGGCACATTCAGCTTAGAATGGCCATTGACATTAAAAGCCTTAATCCATAGTCCTATTTAATCTATTGTGAAACAAAATCTAAACAACATAATAAAAAGTCAACCGCACCACGGATTCCCAGACAGTCTCCCACACTGGTACTAGCGAGGACTTAAGCTATGTAACTTCTGCGTTCTGACGAGAGCAGGCACATTCAGCTTAGAATGGCCATTGACGTTAAATGCTTTAATCCATAGTCCTTTTTAATCGATTGTGAAACAAAATCTAAACGACATAATAAAAAGTCAACCGCACCACGGATTCCCAGACAGTCTCCCACACTGGTACTAGCGAGGCCTTAAGCTGTGTAACTTCTGCGATCTGACGAGCGAAGGCACATTCAGCTTAGAATGGCCATTGACATTAAATGCTTTAATCCATAGTCCTTTTTAATCGATTGTGAAACAAAATCTAAACGACATAATAAAAAGTCAACAGCACCACGGATTCCCAGACAGTCTCCCACTCTGGTACTAGCGAGGCCTTAAGCTGTGTAATTTCTGCGATCTGACGAGAGCAGGGACATTCAGCTTAGAATGGCCATTGACATTAAATGCTTTAATCCATAGTCCTTTTTAATCGATTGTGAAAAAAAATCTAAACGACATAATAAAAATTCAACCGCACAACGGATTCCGAGACAGTTTCCCACACTGGTACTAGCGAGGCCTTAAGCTGGGTAACTTCTGCGATCTGACGAGAGCAGGCACATTCAGCTTAGAATGGCCATTGACGTGAAATGATTTAATCCATAGTCCTATTTAATCTATTGTGAAACAAAATCTAAACGACATAATAAAATGTGAACCGCACCACGGATTCCCAGACAGTCTCCCACACTGGTACTAGGGAGGCGTTAAGCTGTGTAACTTCTGCGATCTAACGAGAGCAGGCACATTCAGCTTAGAATGGCCATTGACATTAAATGCTTTAATCCATAGTCCTTTTTAATCGATTGTGAAACAAAATCTAAACGACATAATAAAAAGTTAACCGCACCACGGATTCTCAGACAGTCTCCCACACTGGTACTAGCGAGGCCTTAAGCTGTGTAACTTCTGCGATCTGACGAGAGCAGGCGCATTCAGCTTAGAATGACCATTGACGTTAAATGATTTAATCCATAGTCCTATTTAATCTATTGTGAAACAAAATCTAAACAACATAATAAAAAGTCAACCGCACCACGGATTCCCAGACAGTCTCCCACACTGGTACTAGGGAGGCGTTAAGCTGTGTAACTTCTGCGATCTAACGAGAGCAGGCACATTCAGATTAGAATGGCCATTGACATTAAATGCTTTAATCCATAGTCCTTTTTAATCGATTGTGAAACAAAATCTAAACGACATAATAAAAAGTCAACCGCACCACGGATTCCCAGACAGTCTCCCACACTGGTACTAGCGAGGCCTTAAGCTGTGTAACTTCTGCGATCTGACGAGAGCAGGCACATTCAGCTTAGAATGGCCATTGACATTAAAAGCCTTAATCCATAGTCCTATTTAATCTATTGTGAAACAAAATCTAAACGACATAATAAAAAGTCAACCGCACCACGGATTCCCAGACAGTCTCCCACACTGGTACTAGCGAGGCCTTAAGCTGTGTAACTTCTGCGATCTGACGAGAGCAGGCACATTCAGCTTAGAATGGCCATTGACGTTAAATGCTTTAATCCATAGTCCTATTTAATCTATTGTGAAACAAAATCTAAACGAAATAATAAAAAGTCAACCGCACCACGGATTCCCAGACAGTCTCCCACACTGGTACTAGCGAGGCGTTAAGCTGTTTAACTTCTGCGATCTAACGAGAGCATGCACATTCAGCTTAGAATGGCCATTGACATGAAATGCTTTAATCCATAGTCCTTTTTAATCGATTGTGAAACAAAATCTAAACGACATAATAAAAAGTCAACCGCACAACGGATTCCGAGACAGTCTCCCACACTGGTACTAGCGAGGCCTTAAGCTGGGTAACTTCTGCGATCTGACGAGAGCAGGCACATTCAGCTTAGAATGGCCATTGACGTTAAATGATTTAATCCATAGTCCTATTTAATCTATTGTGAAACAAAATCTAAACGACATAATAAAAAGTCAACCGCACCACGGACTCCCAGACAGTCTCCCACACTGGTACTAGGGAGGCGTTAAGCTGTGTAACTTCTGCGATCTAACGAGAGCAGGCACATTCAGCTTAGAATGGCCATTGACATTAAATGCTTTAATCCATAGTCCTTTTTAATCGATTGTGAAACAAAATCTAAACGACATAATAAAAAGTCAACCTCACCACAGATTCCAAGACAGTCTCCAACACTGGTACTAGCGAGGCCTTAAGCTGTGTAACTTCCGCGATCTGACAAGAGCAGGCACATTCAGCTTAGAATGGCCATTAACATTAAAAGCCTTAATCCATAGTCCTATTTAATCTATTGTGAAACAAAATCTAAACAACATAATAAAAAGTCAACCGCACCACGGATTCCCAGACAGTCTCCCACACTGGTACTAGCGAGGCCTTAAGCTGTGTAACTTCTGCGATCTGACGAGAGCAGGCACATTCAGAATAGAATGGCCACTGACATCAAATGCTTTAATCCATAGTCCTTTTTAATCGATTGTGAAACAAAATCTAAACGACATAATAAAAAGTCAACTGCACCACGGATTCCCAGACAGTCTCCCACACTGGTACTAGCGAGGCCTTAAGCTGTGTAACTTCTGCGATCTGACGAGAGCAGGGACATTCAGCTTAGAATGGCCATTGACATTAAATGCTGTAATCCATAGTCCTTTTTAATCGATTGTGAAACAAAATCTAAACGACATAATAAAAAGTCAACCGCACCACGCTATTCCCAGACAGTCTCCCACACTGGTACTAGCGAGGCGTTAAGCTGTGTAACTTCTGCGATCTATCGAGGGCAGGCACATTCAGCTTAGAATGGCCATTGACATTAAATGCTTTAATCCATAGTCCTTTTTAATCGATTGTGAAACAAAATCTAAGCGACATAATAAAAATTCAACCGCACCACGGATTCCCAGACAGTCTCCCACACTGGTACTAGCGAGGCCTTAAGCTGTGTAACTTCTGCGTTCTGACGAGAGCAGGCACATTCAGCTTAGAATAGCCATTGACGTTAAATGCTTTAATCCATAGTCCTATTTAATCGATTGTGAAACAAAATCTAAACGACATAATAAAAAGTCAACCGCACCACGGATTCCCAGACAGTCTCCCACACTGGTACTAGCGAGGCCTTAAGCTGTGTAACTTCTGCGATTTAACGAGAGCAGTCACATTCAGCTTAGAATGGCCATTGACATTAAATGTTTTAATCCATAGTCCTTTTTAATCGATTGTGAAACAAAATCTAAACGACATAATAAAAAGTCAACGGCACCACAGATTCCCAGACAGTCTCCCACACTTGTACTAGCGAGGACTTAAGCTGTGTAACTTCTGCGATCTGACGAGAGCAGTCACATTCAGCTTAGAATAGCCATTGACATTAAAAGCCTTAATCCATAGTCCTATTTAATCTATTGTGAAACAAAATCTAAACAACATAATAAAAAGTCAACCGCACCACGGATTCCCAGACAGTCTCCCACACTGGTACTAGCGAGGCCTTAAGCTGTGTAACTTCTGCGATCTGACGAGAGCAGGCACATTCATCTTAGTATGGCCATTGACATTAAAAGCCTTAATCCATAGTCCTATTTAATCTATTGTGAAACAAAATCTAAACAACATAATAAAAAGTCAACCGCACCACGGATTCCCAGACAGTCTCCCACACTGGTACTAGCGAGGCCTTAAGCTGTGTAACTTCTGCGTTCTGACGAGAGCAGGTACATTCAGCTTTGAATGGCCATTGACGTTAAATGCTTTAATCCATAGTCCTATTTAATCTATTGTGAAACAAAATCTAAACGACATAATAAAAAGTCAACCGCACCACGGATTCCCAGACAGTCTCCCACACTGGTACTAGCGAGGTCTTAAGCTGTGTAACTTCTGCGATCTGACGAGAGCAGGCACATTCAGCTTAGAATGGCCATTGAAGTTAAATGCTTTAATCCATAGTCCTATTTAATCTATTGTGAAACAAAATCTAAACGACATAATAAAAAGTCAACCGCACCACGGATTCCCAGACAGTCTCCCACACTGGTACTAGCGAGGCGTTAAGCTGTGTAACTTCTGCGATCTAACGAGGGCAGGCACATTCAGCTTAGAATGGCCATTGACATTAAATGCTTTAATCCATAGTCCTTTTTAATCGATTGTGAAACAAAATCTAAACGACATAATAAATAGTCAACCGCACCACGGATTCCCAGACAGTCTCCCACACTGGTACTAGCGAGGCCTTAAGCTGTGTAACTTATGCGATCTGACGAGAGCAGGGACATTCAGCTTAGAATGGCCATTGACATTAAATGCTTTAATCCATAGTCCTTTTTAATCGATTGTGAAACAAAATCTAAACGACATAATAAAAAGTCAACTGCACCACGGATTCCCAGACAGTCTCCCACACTGGTACTAGCGAGGCCTTAAGCTGTGTAACTTCTGCGATCTGACGAGAGCAGGGACATTCAGCTTAGAATGGTCATTGACATTAAATGCTTTAATCCATAGTCCTTTTTAATCGATTGTGAAACAAAATCTAAACGACATAATAAAAAGTCAACCGCACCACGGATTCCCAGACAGTCTCCCACACTGGTACTAGCGAGGCCTTAAGCTGTGTAACTTCTGCGATCTGACGAGAGCAGGCACATTCAGCTTAGAATGGCCATTGACATTAAATGCTGTAATCCATAGTCCTTTTTAATCGATTGTGAAACAAAATCTAAACGACATAATAAAAATTCAACCGCACCACGGATTCCCAGACAGTCTCCCACACTGGTACTAGCGAGGCCTTAAGCTGTGTAACTTCTGCTATCTAACGAGAGCAGGCACATTCAGCTTAGAATGGCCATTGACATTAAATGCTCTAATCCATAGTCCTATTTAATCTATTGTGAAACAAAATCTAAACGACATAATAAAAAGTCAACCGCACCACGGATTCCCAGACAGTCTCCCACACTGGTACTAGCGAGGCCTTAAGCTGTGTAACTTCTGCGATCTGACGAGAGCAGGGACATTCAGCTTAGAATGGCCATTGACATTAAATGCTTTAATCCATAGTCCTTTTTAATCGATTGTGAAACAAAATCTAAACGACATAATAAAAAGTCAACCGCACCACGGATTCCCAGACAGTCTCTCACACTGATACTAGCGAGGCCTTAAGCTGTGTAACTTCTGTGATCTGACGAGAGCAGGCACATTCAGCTTAGAATGGCCATTGACGTTAAATGTTCTAATCCATATTCCTATTTAATCTATTGTGAAACAAAATCTAAACGACATAATAAAAAGTCAACCGCACCACGGATTCCCAGACAGTCTCCCACACTGGTACTAGCAAGGGGTTAAGCTGTGTAACTTCTGCGATCTAACGAGAGCAGGCACATTCAGCTTAGAATGGCCATTGACATTAAATGCTTTAATCCATAGTCCTTTTTAATCGATTGTGAAACAAAATCTAAACGACATAATAAAAAGTCAACCGTACCACAGATTCCCAGACAGTCTCCCACACTGGTACTAGCAAGGCCTTAAGCTGTGTAACTTCTGCGATCTGACGAGAGCAGTCACATTCAGCTTAGAATGGCCATTGACATTAAAAGCCTTAATCCATAGTCCTATTTAATCTATTGTGAAACAAAATCTAACCAACATAATAAAAAGTCAACCGCACCACGGATTCCCAGACAGTCTCCCACACTGGTACTAGCGAGGTCTTAAGCTGTGTAACTTCTGCGATCTGACGAGAGCAGGGACATTCAGCTTAGAATGGCCATTGACATTAAATGCTTTAATACATAGTCTTTTTTAATCGATTGTGAAACAAAATCTAAACGACATAATAAAAATTCCACCGCACCACGGATTCCCAGACAGTCTCCCACACTGGTACTAGCGAGGCCTTAAGCTGTGTAACTTCTGCGTTCGGACGAGAGCAGGCACATTCAGCTTAGAATGGCCATTGACGTTAAATGCTTTAATCCATAGTCCTATTTAATCTATTGTGAAAAAAAATCTAAACGACATAATAAAAAGTCAACCACACCACGGATTCCCAGACAGTCTCCCACACTGGTACTAGCGAGGCGTTAAGCTGTGTAATTTCTGCGATCTAACGAGAGCAGGCACATTCAGCTTAGAATGGCCATTGACGTTAAATGCTTTAATCCATAGTCCTATTTAATCTATTGTGAAAAAAAATCTAAACGACATAATAAAAAGTCAACCGCACCACGGATTCCCAGACAGTCTCCCACACTGGTACTAGCGAGGCCTTAAGCTGTGTAACTTCTGCGATCTGACGAGAGCAGGCACATTCAGCTTAGAATGGCCATTGACATTAAAAGCCTTAATCCATAGTCCTATTTAATCTATTGTGAAACAAAATCTAAACAACATAATAAAAAGACAACCACACCACGGATTCCCAGACAGTCTCCCACACTGGTACTAGCGAGGCCTTAAGCTGTGTAACTTCTGCGATCTGACGAGAGCAGGCACATTCAGCTTAGAATGGCCATTGACATTAAAGGCTTTAATCCATAGTCCTTTTTAATCGATTGTGAAACAAAATCTAAACGACATAATAAAAATTCAACCGCACCACGGATTCCCAGACAGTCTCCCACACTGGTACTAGGGAGGCCTTAAGCTGTGTAACTTCTGCGATTTGACGAGAGCAGGCACATTCAGCTTAGAATGGCCATTGACGTTAAATGCTCTAATCCATAGTCCTATTTAATCTATTGTGAAACAAAATCTAAACTACATAATAAAAAGGCAACCGCACCACGGATTCCCAGACAGTCTCCCACACTGGTACTAGCGGGGCCTTAAGCTGTGTAACTTCTGCGATCTGACGAGAGCAGGGACATTCAGCTTAGAATGGCCATTGACATTAAATCCATAGTCCTTTTTAATCGATTGTGAAACAAAATCTAAACGACATAATAAAAAGTCAACGGCACCACAGATTCCCAGACAGTCTCCCACACTTGTACTAGCGAGGACTTAAGCTGTGTAACTTCTGCGATCTGACGAGAGCAGTCACATTCAGCTTAGAATGGCCATTGACATTAAAAGCCTTAATCCATAGTCCTATTTAATCTATTGTGAAACAAAATCTAAACAACATAATAAAAAGTCAACCGCACCACAGATTCCCAGACAGTCTCCCACACTGGTACTAGCGAGGCCTTAAGCTGTGTAACTTCTGCGATCTGACGAGAGCAGGCACATTCAGCTTAGAATGGCCATTGACGTTAAATGCTTTAATCCATAGTCCTATTTAATCTATTGTGAAAAAAATTCTAAACGACATAATAAAAAGCGAACCGCACCACGGATTCCCAGACAGTCTCCCAGACTGGTACTAGCGAGGCGTTAAGCTGTGTAACTTCTGCGATCTAACGAGAGCAGGCACATTCAGCTTAGAATGGCCATTGACATTAAATGCTTTAATCCATAGTCCTTTTTAATCGATTGTGAAACAAAATCTAAACGACATAATAAAAATTCAACCACACCACGGATTCCCAGACAGTCTCCCACACTGGTACTAGCGAGGCCTTAAGCTGTGTAACTACTGCGATCTGATGAGAGCAGTCACATTCAGCTTAGAATGGCCATTGACATTAAAAGCCTTAATCCATAGTCCTATTTAATCTATTGTGAAACAAAATCTAACCAACATAATAAAAAATCAACCGCACCACGGATTCCCAGACAGTCTCCCACACTGGTACTAGCGAGGCCTTAAGCTGTGTAACTTCTGCGATCTGACGAGAGCAGGCACATTCAGCTTAGATTGGCCATTGACATTAAATGCTTTAATCCATAGTCCTTTTTAATCGATTGTGAAACAAAATCTAAACGACATAATAAAAAGTCTACCGCACCACGGATTCCCAGACAGTCTCCCACACTGGTACTAGCGAGGCCTTAAGCTGTGTAACTTCTGCGATCTGACGAGAGCAGGGACATTCAGCTTAGAATGGCCATTGACATTAAATGCTTTAATCCATAGTCCTTTTTAATCGATTGTGAAACAAAATCTAAACGACATAATAAAAATTCAACCGCACCACGGATTCCCAGACAGTCTCCCACACTGGTACTAGCGAGGCCTTAAGCTGTGTAACTTCTGCGTTCTGACGAGAGCAGGCACATTCAGCTTAGAATGGCCATTGATGTTAAATGCTTTAATCCATAGTCCTTTTTAATCGATTGTGAAACAAAATCTAAACGACATAATAAAAAGTCAACTGCACCACGGATTCCCAGACAGTCTCCCACTCTGGTACTAGCGAGGCCTTAAGCTGTGTAACTCATGCGATCTGACGAGAGCAGGGACATTCAGCTTAGAATGGCCATTGACATTAAATGCTTTAATCCATAGTCCTTTTTAATCGATTGTGAAACAAAATCTAAACGACATAATAAAAAGTCAACCGCACCACGGATTCCCAGACAGTCTCCCACACTGGTACTAGCGAGGCATTAAGCTGTGTATTTTCTGCGATCTAACGAGGGCAGGCACATTCAGCTTAGAATGGCCATTGACATTAAATGCTTTAATCCATAGTCCTTTTTATTCGATTGTGAAACAAAATCTAAACGACATAATAAAAAGTCAACCGCACCACGGATTCCCAGACAGTCTCCCACACTGGTACTAGCGAGGGCTTAAGCTGTGTAACTTCTGCGATCTGACGAGAGCAGGCACATTAAGCTTAGAATGGCCATTGACATTAAAAGCCTTAATCCATAGTCCTATTTAATCTACTGTGAAACACAATCTAAACGACATAATAAAAAGTCAACCGCACCACGGATTCCCAGAAAGTCTCCCACACTGGTACTAGCGAGGCCTTAAGCTGTGTAACTTCTGCGATCTGACGAGTGCAGGCAAATTCAGCTTAGAATGGCCATTGATGTTAAATGCTTTAATCCATAGTCCTATTTAATCTATTGTGAAACAAAATCTAAACGACATAATAAAAAGCCGAACCGCACCACGGATTCCCTGACAGTCTCCCACACTGGTACTAGCGAGGCCTTAAGCTGTGTAACTACTGCGATCTGACAAGAGCAGGCACATGCAGCTTTGAATTGCAATTGACATTAAATGCTTTAATCCATAGTCCTTTTTAATCGATTGTGAAACAAAATCTAAACGACATAATAAAAAGTCAACCGCACCACGGATTCCCAGACAGTCTCTCACACTCGTACTAGCGAGGGCTTAAGCTGTGTAACTTCTGCGATCTGACGAGAGCAGGGACATACATCTTAGAATGGCCATTGACAATAAATGCTTAAATCCATAGTCCATTTTAATCGATTGTGAAACAAAATCTAAACGACATAATAAAAGTTAACCGCACCACGGATTCCCAGACAGTCTCCCACACTGGTACTAGCGAGGCCTTAAGCTGTGTAACTTCTGCGATCTGACGAGAGCAGGCACATTAAGCTTAGAATGGCCTTTGACATTAAATGTTTTAATCCATAGTCCTTTTTAATCGATTGTGAAACAAAATCTAAACAACATAATAAAAAGTCAACCGGACCACGGATTCCCAGAAAGTCTCCCACACTGGTACTAGCGAGGCCTTAAGCTGTGTAACTTCTGCGACCTGACGAGAGCAGGCAAATTCAGCTTAGAATGGCCATTGATGTTAAATGCTTTAATCCATAGTCCTATTTAATCTATTGTGAAACAAAATCTAAACGACATAATAAAAAGCCGAACCGCACCACGGATTCCTTGACAGTCTCCCACACTGGTACTAGCGAGGCCTTAAGCTGTGTAACTACTGCGATCTGACAAGAGCAGGCACATGCAGCTTTGAATTGCAATTGACATTAAATGCTTTAATCCATAGTCCTTTTTAATCGATTGTGAAACAAAATCTAAACGACATAATAAAAAGTAAACCGCACCACGGATTCCCAGACAGTCTCCCACACTGGTACTAGCGAGGCCTTAAGCTGTGTAACTTCTGCGATCTGACGAGAGCAGGGACATTCATCTTAGAATGGCCATTGACAATAAATGCTTACATCCATAGTCCATTTTAATCGATTGTGAAACAAAATCTAAACGACATAATAAAAATTCAACCACACCACGGATTCACAGACAGTCTCCCACACTGGTACTAGCGAGGCCTTAAGCTGTGTAACTTCTGCGTTCTGACGAGAGCAGGCACATTCAGCTTAGAATGGCTATTGACGTTAAATGCTTTAATCCATAGTCCTATTTAATCTATTGTGAAACATAATCTAAACGACATAATAAAAAGTCAACCGCACCACGGATTCCCAGACAGTCTCCCACACTGGTACTAGCGAGGCCTTAAGCTGTGTAACTTCTGCGATCTGACGAGAGCAGGCACATTCAGCTTAGAATGGCCATTGACATTAAATGCTTTAATCCATAGTCCTTTTTAATCTATTGTGAAACAAAATCTAAACGACATAATAAAAAGTCAACCGCACCACGGATTCCCAGACAGTCTCCCACACTGGTACTAGCGAGGCCTTAAGCTGTGTAACTTCTGCGATCTGACGAGAGCAGGCACATTCAGCTTAGAATGGCCATTGACATTAAATGCTTTAATCCATAGTCCTTTTTAATCGATTGTGAAACAAAATCTAAACGACATAATAAAAAGTCAACCGCATTACGGATTCCCAGACAGTCTCCCACACTGGTACTAGCGAGGCCTTAAGCTGTGTAACTTCTGCGATCTGACGAGAGCAGGCACATTCAGCTTAGAATGGCCATTGACGTTAAATGTTTTAATCCATAGTCCTATTTAATCTATTGTGAAACAAAATCTAAACGAAATAATAAAAAGTCAACCGCACCACGGATTCCCAGACAGTCTCCCACACTGGTACTAGCGAGGCGTTAAGCTGTTTAACTTCTGCGATCTGACGAGAGCAGGCACATTCAGCTTAGAATGGCCATTGACATTAAAAGCCTTAATCAATAGTCCTATTTAATCAATTGTGAAACAAAATCTAAACGACATAATAAAAATTCAACCGCACCACGGATTCCCAAACAGTCTCCCACACCGGTACTAGCGAGGCCTTAAGCTGTGTAACTTCTGCATTCTGACGAGAGCAGGCACATTCAGCTTAGAATGGCCATTGACGTTAAATGCTTTAATCCATAGTCCTATTTAATCTATTGTGAAACAAAATCTAAACGACATAATAAGAAGTCAACCGCACCACGGATTCCCAGACAGTCTCCCACACTGGTACTAGCGAGGACTTAAGCTGTGTAACTTCTGCGATCTGACGAGAGCAGGGACATTCAGCTTAGAATGGCCATTGACATAAAAGGCTTTAATCCATAGTCCTTTTTAATCGATTGTGAAACAAAATCTAAACGACATAATAAAAATTCAACCACACCACGGATTCCCAGACAGTCTCCCACACCGGTACTACCGAGGCCTTAAGCTGTGTAACTTCTGCGATCTGACGAGAGCAGGCACATTCAGCTTAGAATGGCCATTGACATTAAATGCTTTAATCCATATTCCTTTTTAATCGATTGTGAAACAAAATCTAAACGACATAATAAAAATTCAACCGCACCACGGATTCCCAGACAGTCTCCCACACTGGAACTAGCGAGGCCGTAAGCTGTGTAACTTCTGCGATCTGACGAGAGCAGGCACATTCAGCTTAGAATGGCCATTGACGTTAAATGTTTTAATCCATAGTCCTTTTTAATCGATTGTGAAACAAAATCTAAACGACATAATAAAAAGTCAACCGCACCACGGATTCCCAGACAGTCTCCCACACTGGTACTAGCGAGGACTTAAGCTGTGTAACTTCTGCGATCTGACGAGAGCAGGCACATTCAGCTTAGAATGGCCATTGACATTAAAAGCTTTAATCCATAGTCCTATTTAATCTATTGTGTAACAAAATCTAAACAACATTATAAAAAGTCAACCGCACCACGGATTCCCAAACAGTCTCCCACACCGGTACTAGCGAGGCCTTAAGCTGTGTAACTTCTGCATTCTGACGAGAGCAGGCACATTCAGCTTAGAATGGCCATTGACGTTAAATGCTTTAATCCATAGTCCTATTTAATCTATTGTGAAACAAAATCTAAACGACATAATAAGAAGTCAACCGCACCACGGATTCCCAGACAGTCTCCCACACTGGTACTAGCGAGGACTTAAGCTGTGTAACTTCTGCGATCTGACGAGAGCAGGGACATTCAGCTTAGAATGGCCATTGACATAAAAGGCTTTAATCCATAGTCCTTTTTAATCGATTGTGAAACAAAATCTAAACGACATAATAAAAATTCAACCACACCACGGATTCCCAGACAGTCTCCCACACCGGTACTACCGAGGCCTTAAGCTGTGTAACTTCCGCGTTCTGACGAGAGCAGGCACATTCAGCTTAGAATGGCTATTGACGTTAAATGCTTTAATCCATAGTCCTATTTAATCTATTGTGAAACATAATCTAAACGACATAATAAAAAGTCAACCGCACCACGGATTCCCAGACAGTCTCCCACACTGGTACTAGCGAGGCCTTAAGCTGTGTAACTTCTGCGATCTGACGAGAGCAGGCACATTCAGCTTAGAATGGCCATTGACATTAAATGCTTTAATCCATAGTCCTTTTTAATCGATTGTGAAACAAAATCTAAACGACATAATAAAAATTCAACCGCACCACGGATTCCCAGACAGTCTCCCACACTGGAACTAGCGAGGCCGTAAGCTGTGTAACTTCTGCGATCTGACGAGAGCAGGCACATTCAGCTTAGAATGGCCATTGACGTTAAATGTTTTAATCCATAGTCCTTTTTAATCGATTGTGAAACAAAATCTAAACGACATAATAAAAAGTCAACCGCACCACGGATTCCCAGACAGTCTCCCACACTGGTACTAGCAAGGACTTAAGCTGTGTAACTTCTGCGATCTGACGAGAGCAGGCACATTCAGCTTAGAATGGCCATTGACATTAAAAGCTTTAATCCATAGTCCTATTTAATCTATTGTGAAACAAAATCTAAACAACATTATAAAAAGTCAACCGCACCACGGATTCCCAGACAGTCTCCCACACTGGTACTAGCGAGGCCTTAAGCTATGTAACTTCTGCGTTCTGACGAGAGCAGGCACATTCAGCTTAGAATGGCCATTGACATTAAATGCTTTAATCCATAGTCCTTTTTAATCGATTGTGAAACAAAATCTAAACGACATAATAAAAAGTCAACCGCACCACGGATTCCCAGACAGTCTCCCACACTGGTACTAGCGAGGCCTTAAGCTGTGTAACTTCTGCGATCTGACGAGAGCAGGCACATTCAGCTTAGAATGGCCATTGACGTTAAATGCTTTAATCCATAGTGCTATTTAATCGATTGTGAAACAAAATCTAAACGACATAATAAAAAGTCAACCGCACCACGGATTCCCAGACAGTCTCCCACACTGGTACTAGCGAGGCCTTAAGCTGTGTAACTTCTGCGATCTGACGAGAGCAGGCACATTCAGCTCAGAATGGCCATTGACATTAAATGCTTTAATCCATAGTCCTTTTTAATCGATTGTGAAACAAAATCTAAACGACATATTAAAAAGTCAACCACACCACGTATTCCCAGACAGTCTCCCACACTGGTACTAGCGAGGCCTTAAGCTGTGTAACTTCTGCGATCTGACGAGAGCAGGCACATTCAGCTTAGAATGGCCATTGACATTAAAAGCCTTAATCCATAGTCCTATTTAATCTATTGTGAAACAAAATCTAAACAACATAATAAAAAGTCAACCGCACCACGGATTCCCAGACAGTCTCACACACTGGTACTAGCGAGGCCTTAAGCTGTGTAACTTCCGCGATCTGACGAGAGCAGGGACATTCAGCTTAGAATGGCCATTGACATTAAATGCTTTAATCCATAGTCCTTTTTAATCGATTGTGAAACAAAATCTAAACGACATAATAAAAATTCAACCACACCACGGATTCCCAGACAGTCTCCCACACTGGTACTAGCGAGGCCTTAAGCTGTGTAACTTCTGCGTTCTGACGAGAGCAGGCACATTCAGCTTAGAATAGCCATTGACGTTAAATGCTTTAATCCATAGTCCTATTTAATCTATTGTGAAACAAAATCTAAACGACATAATAAAAAGGCAACTGCACCACGGATTCCCAGACAGTCTCCCACACTGGTACTAGCGGGGCCTTAAGCTGTGTAACTTCTGCGATCTGACGAGAGCAGGGACATTCAGCTTAGAATGGCCATTGACATTAAATCCAAAGTCCTTTTTAATCGATTGTGAAACAAAATCTAAACGACATAATAAAAATTCAACCGCACCACGGATTCCCAGACAGTCTCCCACACTGGTACTAGCGAGGCCTTAAGCTGTGTAACTTCTGCGATCTGACGAGAGCAGGCACATTCAGCTTAGAATAGCCATTGACGTTAAATGCTTTAATCCATAGTCCTATTTAATCTATTGTGAAACAAAATCTAAACGACATAATAAAAAGTCAACCGCACCACGGATTCCCAGACAGTCTCCCACACTGGTACTAGCGAGGCGTTAAGCTGTGTAACTTCTGCAATCTAACGAGAGCAGGCACATTCAGCTTAGAATGGCCATTGACATTAAATGCTTTAATCTATAGTCCTTTTTAATCAATTGTGAAACAAAATCTAAACAACATAATAAAAAGTCAACCGCACCACGGATTCCCAGACAGTCTCACACACTGGTACTAGTGAGGCCTTAAGCTGTGTAACTTCTGCGATCTGACGAGAGCAGGGACATTCAGCTTAGAATGGCCATTGACATTAAAAGCTGTAATCCATAGTCCTTTTTAATCGATTGTGAAACAAAATCTAAACGACATAATAAAAAGTCAACCGCACCACGGATTCCCAGGCAGTCTCCCACACTGGTACTAGCGAGGCCTTAAGCTGTGTAACTTCTGCGTTCTGACGAGAGCAGGCACATTCAGCTTAGAATGGCCATTGACATTAAATGCTTTAATCCATAGTCCTATTTAATCTATTGTGAAACAAAATCTAAACGACATAATAAAAAGTCAACCGCACCACGGATTCCAAGACAGTCTCCCACACTGGTACTAGCGAGGCCTTAAGCTGTGTAACTTCTGCGATCTAACGAGGGCAGGCACATTCAGCTTAGAATGGCCATTGACATTAAATGCTTTAATCCATAGTCCTTTTTAATCGATTGTGAAACAAAATCTAAACGACATAATAAATAGTCAACCGCACCACGGATTCCCAGACAGTCTCCCACACTGGTACTAGTGAGGCCTTAAGCTGTGTAACTTATGCGATCTGACGAGAGCAGGGACATTCAGCTTAGAATGGCCATTGACATTAAATGCTTTAATCCATAGTCCTTTTTAATCGATTGTGAAACAAAATCTAAACGACATAATAAAAATTCAACCGCACCACGGATTCCCAGACAGTCTCCCACACTGGTACTAGTGAGGCCTTAAGCTGTGTAACTTCTGCGATCTGACGAGAGCAAGCACATTCAGCTTAGAATGGCCATTGACATTAAATGCTGTAATCCATAGTCCTATTTAATCTATTGTGAAACAAAATCTAAACGACATAATAAAAAGTCAACCGCACCACGGATTCCCAGACAGTCTCCCACACTGGTACTAGCGAGGCCTTAAGCTGTGTAACTTCTGCGATCCGACGAGAGCAGGCACATTCAGCTTAGAATGGCCATTGAAGTTAAATGCTTTAATCCATAGTCCTATTTAATCTATTGTGAAACAAAATCTAAACGACATAATAAAAAGTCAACCGCACCATGGATTCCCAGACAGTCTCCCACACTGGTACTAGCGAGGCCTTAAGCTGTGTAACTTCTGCGATCTGATGAGAGCAGGCACATTCAGCTTAGAATGGCCATTGACATTAAAAGCCTTAATCCATAGTCCTATTTAATCTATTGTGAAACAAAATCTAAACAACATAATAAAAAGTCAACCACACCACGGATTCCCAGACAGTCTCCCACACTGGTACTAGCGAGGCCTTAAGCTGTGTAACTTCTGCGTTCTGACGAGAGCAGGCACATTGAGCTTAGAATGGCCATTGACGTTAAATGCTTTAATCCATAGTCCTATTTAATCTATTGTGAAAAAAAATCTAAACGACATAATAAAAAGTCTCCCACACTGGTACTAGCGAGGCGTTAAGCTGTGTAACTTCTGCGATCTAACGAGAGCAGGTACATTCAGCTTAGAATGGCCATTGACATTAAATGCTTTAATCCATAGTCCTTTTTAATCGATTGTGAAACAAAATCTAAACGACATAATAAAATTTCAACCGCACCACGGATTCCCAGACAGTCTCCCACACTGGTACTAGCGAGGCCTTAAGCTGTGTAACTTCTGCGATTTGACGAGAGCAGTCACATTCAGCTTAGAATGGCCATTGACGTTAAATGCTCTAATCCATAGTCCTATTTAATCTATTGTGAAACAAAATCTAAACGACATAATAAAAAGGCAACCGCACCACGGATTCCCAGACAGTCTCCCACACTGGTACTAGCGGGGCCTTAAGCTGTGTAACTTCTGCGATCTGACGAGAGCAGGGACATTCAGCTTAGAATGGCCATTGACATTAAATCCATAGTCCTTTTTAATCGATTGTGAAACAAAATCTAAACTACATAATAAAAAGTCAACGGCACCACAGATTCCCAGACAGTCTCCCACACTTGTACTAGCGAGGACTTAAGCTGTGTAACTTCTGCGATCTGACGAGAGCAGTCACATTCAGCTTAGAATGGCCATTGACATTAAAAGCCTTAATCCATAGTCCTATTTAATCTATTGTGAAACAAAATCTAAACAACATAATAAAAAGTCAACCGCACCACATATTCCCAGACAGTCTCCCACACTGGTACTAGCGAGGCCTTAAGCTGTGTAACTTCTGCGATCTGTCGAGAGCAGGCACATTCAGCTTAGTATGGCCATTGACATTAAAAGCCTTAATCCATAGACCTATTTAATCTATTGTGAAACAAAATCTAAACAACATAATAAAAAGTCAACCGTACCACGGATTCCCAGACAGTCTCCCACACTGGTACTAGCGAGGCCTTAAGCTGTGTAACTTCTGCGATCTGATGAGAGCAGGCACATTCAGCTTAGAATGGCCATTGACATTAAAAGCCTTAATCCATAGTCCTATTTAATCTATTGTGAAACAAAATCTAAACGACATAATATAAAGTCAACCGCACCACGGATTCCCAGACAGTCTCCCACACTGGTACTAGCGAGGCCTTAAGCTGTGTAACTTCTGCGATCTGACGAGAGCAGGCACATTCAGCTTAGAATGGCCATTGACATTAAATGCTTTAATCCATAGTCCTTTTTAATCGATTGTGAAACAAAATCTAAACGACATAATAAAAAGTTAACCGCATCACGGATTCCCAGACAGTCTCCCACACTGGTACTAGCAAGGCCTTAAGCTGTGTAACTTCTGCGATCTAACGAGAGCAGGCACATTCAGCTTAGAATGGCCATTGACGTTAAATGCTTTAATCCATAGTCCTATTTAATCTATTGTGAAACAAAATCTAAACGACATAATAAAAATTCAACCGCTCCACGGATTCCAGACAGTCTCCCACACTGGTACTAGCGAGGCCTTAAGCTGTGTAACTTCTGCGATCTGACGAGAGCAGGCACATTCAGCTTAGAATGGCCATTGACGTTAAATGCTTTAATCCATAGTCCTATTTAATCTATTGTGAAACAAAATCTAAACGACATAATAAAAAGTTAACCGCACCACGGATTCCCAGACAGTCACCCACACTGGTACTAGCGAGGCGTTAAGCTGTGTAACTTCTGCGATCTAACGAGAGCAGGCACATTCAGCTTAGAATGGCCATTGACGTTAAATGCTCTAATCCATAGTCCTATTTAATCTATTGTGAAACAAAATCTAAACGACATAATAAAAAGGCAACCGCACCACGGATTCCCAGACAGTCTCCCACACTGGTACTAGCGGGGCCTTAAGCTGTGTAACTTCTGCGATCTGACGAGAGCAGGGACATTCAGCTTAGAATGGCCATTGACATTAAATCCATAGTCCTTTTTAATCGATTGTGAAACAAAATCTAAACGACATAATAAAAAGTCAACCGCACCACGGATTCCCAGACAGTCTCCCACACTGGTACTAGCGAGGCCTTAAGCTGTGTAACTTCTGCGATCTGATGAGAGCAGGCACATTCAGCTTAGAATGGCCATTGACATTAAAAGCCTTAATCCATAGTCCTATTTAATCTATTGTGAAACAAAATCTAAACGACATAATATAAAGTCAACCGCACCACGGATTCCCAGACAGTCTCCCACAATGGTACTAGCGAGGCCTTAAGCTGTGTAACTTCTGCGATCTGACGCGAGCAGGCACATTCAGCTTAGAATGGCCATTGACATTAAATGCTTTAATCCATAGTCCTTTTTAATCGATTGTGAAACAAAATCTAAACGACATAATAAAAAGTTAACCGCATCACGGATTCCCAGACAGTCTCCCACACTGGTACTAGCAAGGCCTTAAGCTGTGTAACTTCTGCGATCTAACGAGAGCAGGCACATTCAGCTTAGAATGGCCATTGACGTTAAATGCTTTAATCCATAGTCCTATTTAATCTATTGTGAAACAAAATCTAAACGACATAATAAAAATTCAACCGCTCCACGGATTCCAGACAGTCTCCCACACTGGTACTAGCGAGGCCTTAAGCTGTGTAACTTCTGCGATCTGACGAGAGCAGGCACATTCAGCTTAGAATGGCCATTGACGTTAAATGCTTTAATCCATAGTCCTATTTAATCTATTGTGAAACAAAATCTAAACGACATAATAAAAAGCCAACCGCACCACGGATTCCCAGACAGTCACCCACACTGGTACTAGCGAGGCGTTAAGCTGTGTAACTTCTGCGATCTAACGAGAGCAGGCACATTCAGCTTAGAATGGCCATTGACATTAAATGCTTTAATCCATAGTCCTTTTTAATCGATTGTGAAACAAAATCTAAACGGCATAATAAAAAGTCAACCGCACCACGGATTCCCAGACAGTCTCCCACACTGGTACTAGCGAGGCCTTAAGCTGTGTAACTTCTGCGATCTGACGAGAGCAGGCACATTCAGCTTAGAATGGCCATTGACATTAAAAGCCTTAATCCATAGTCCTATTTAATCTATTGTGAAACAAAATCTAAACAACATAATAAAAAGTCAACCGCACCACGCATTCCCAGACAGTCTCCCATACTGGTACCAGCGAGGCCTTAAGCTGTGTAACTTCTGCGATCTGACGAGAGCAGGGACATTCAGCTTAGAATGGCCATTGACATTAAAGGCTTTAATCCATAGTCCTTTTTAATCGATTGTGAAACAAAATCTAAACGACATAATAAAAACTCAACCGCACCACGGATTCCTAGACAGTCTCCCACACTGGTACTAGCGAGGCGTTAAGCTGTGTAACTTCTGCGATCTAACGAGAGCAGGCACATTCAGCTTAGAATGGCCATTGACTTTAAATGCTTTAATCCATAGTCCTTTTTAATCGATTGTGAAACAAAATCTAAACGACATAATAAAAAGTCAACCGCACCACGGATTCGCAGACAGTCTCCCACACTGGTACTAGCGAGGCCTTAAGCTGTGTAACTTCTGCGATCTGACGAGAGCAGGCACATTCAGCTTAGAATGGCCATTGACATGAAATGCTTTAATCCATAGTCCTTTTTAATCGATTGTGAAACAAAATCTAAACGACATAATAAAAAGGCAGCCGCACCACAGATTTCCAGACAGTCTCCCACACTGGTACTAGCGAGGCCTTAAGCTGTGTAACTTCTGCGATCTGACGAGACCAGGCACATTCAGCTTAGAATGGCCATTGACATTAAATGCTTTAATCCATAGTCCTTTTTAATTGATTGTGAAACAAAATCTAAACGACATAATAAAAAGGCAACCGCACCACGGATTCCCAGACAGTCTCCCACACTGGTACTAGCGAGGCCTCAAGCTGTGTAACTTCTGCAATTTGACGAGAGCAGGGACATTCAGCTTAGAATGGCCATTGACATTAAATGCTTTAATCCATAGTCCTTTTTAATCGATTGTGAAACAAAATCTAAACAACATAATAAAAATTCAACCGCACCACGTATTCCCAGGCAGTCTCCCACACTGGTACTAGCGAGGCCTTAAGCTGTGTAACTTCTGCGAACTGACGAGAACAGGCACATTCAGCTTAGAATGGCCATTGACGTTGAATGCTTTAATCCATAGTCCTATTTAATCTATTGTGAAACAAAATCTAAACGACATAATAAAAAGTCAACCGCACCACGGATTCCCAGACAGTCTCCCACACTGGTACTAGCGAGGCGTTAAGCTGTGTAACTTCTGCGATTTAACGAGAGCAGGTACATTCAGCTTAGAATGGCCATTGACATTAAATGCTTTAATCCATAGTCCTTTTTAATCGATTGTGAAACAAAATCTAAACGACATAATAAAAAGTCAACCGCACCACGGATTCCCAGACAGTCTCCCACACTGGTACTAGCGAGGCCTTAAGCTGTGTAACTTCTGCGATCTGACGAGAGCAGGGACATTCAGCTTAGAATGGCCATTGACGTTAAATGCTTTAATCCATAGTCCTTTTTAATCGATTGTGAAACAAAATCTAAACGACATAATAAAAATTCAACCGCACCACGGATTCCCAGACAGTCTCCCACACTGGTACTAGCGAGGCCTTAAGCTGTGTAACTTCTGCGTTCTGACGAGAGCAGGCACATTCAGCTTAGAATGGCCATTGACGTTAAATGCTTTAATCCATAGTCCTATTTAATCTATTGTGAAACAAAATCGAAACGACATAATAAAAAGTCAACCGCACCACGGATTCCCAGACAGTCTCCCACACTGGTACTAGCGAGGCCTTAAGCTGTGTAACTTCTGCGTTCGGACGAGAGCAGGCACATTCAGCTTAGAATGGCCATTGACGTTAAATGCTTTAATCCATAGTCCTATTTAATCTATTGTGAAACAAAATCTAAACGACATAATAAAAAGTCAACCGCACCACGGATTCCCAGACAGTCTCCCACACTGGTACTAGCGAGGCCTTAAGCTGTGTAATTTCTGCGATCTGACGAGAGCAGGCACATTCATCTTAGAATGGCCATTGACATTAAATGCTTTAATCCATAGTCCTTTTTAATCGATTGTGAAACAAAATCTAAACGACATAATAAAAAGTCAACCGCACCACGGAGTCCCAGACAGTCTCCCACACTGGTACTAGCGAGGCCTTAAGCTGTGTAACTTCTGCGATCTGACGAGAGCAGGCACATTCAGCTTAGAATGGCCATTGACTTTAAATGCTTTAATCCATAGTCCTTTTTAATCGATTGTGAAACAAAATCTAAACGACATAATAAAAATTCAACCGCACCACGGATTCCCAGACAGTCTCCCACACTGGTACTAGCGAGGCGTTAAGCTGTGTAACTTCTGCGATCTAACGAGAGCAGGCACATTCAGCTTAGAATGGCCATTGACTTTAAATGCTTTAATCCATAGTCCTTTTTAATCGATTGTGAAACAAAATCTAAACGACATAATAAAAAGTCAACCGCACCATGGATTCCAAGACAGTCTCCCACACTGGTACTAGCGAGGCCTTAAGCTGTGTAACTTCTGCGATCTGACGAGAGCAGGCACATTCAGCTTAGAATGGCCATTGACATTAAAAGCCTTAATCCATAGTCCTATTTAATCTATTGTGAAACAAAATCTGAACAACAAAATAAAAAGTCAACCGCACCACGGATTCCCAGACAGTCTCCCATACTGGTACTAGCGAAGCCTTTAGCTGTGTAACTTCTGCGATCTGACGACAGCAGGCACATTCAGCTTAGAATGGCCATTGACGTTAAATGCTTTAATCCATAGTCCTATTTAATCTATTGTGAAACAAAATCTAAACGACATAATAAAAAGTCAACCGCACCACGGATTCCCAGACAGTCTCCCACACTGGTACTAGCGAGGCCTTAAGCTGTGTAACTTCTGCGTTCGGACGAGAGCAGGCACATTCAGCTTAGAATGGCCATTGACGTTAAATGCTTTAATCCATAGTCCTATTTAATCTATTGTGAAACAAATTCTAAACGACATAATAAAAAGTCAACCGCACCACGGATTCCCAGACAGTCTCCCACACTGGTACTAGCGAGGCGTTAAGCTGTGTAACTTCTGCGATCCAACGAGAGCAGGCACATTCAGCTTAGAATGGCCACTGACTTTAAATGCTTTAATCCATAGTCCTTTTTAATCGATTATGAAACAAAATCTAAACGACATAATAAAAAGTCAACCGCACCACGGATTCCCAGACAGTCTCCCACACTGGTACTAGCGAGGCTTTAAGCTGTGTAACTTCTGCGCTCTGACGAGAGCAGGCACATTCAGCTTAGAATGGCCATTGACATTAAAAGCCTTAATCCATAGTCCTATTTAATCTATTGTGAAACAAAATCTAAACAACATAATAAAAAGTCAACCGCACCACGGATTCCCAGACAGTCTCCCACACTGGTACTAGCGAGGACTTAAGCTATGTAACTTCTGCGTTCTGACGAGAGCAGGCACATTCAGCTTAGAATGGCCATTGACGTTAAATGCTTTAATCCATAGTCCTTTTTAATCGATTGTGAAACAAAATCTAAACGACATAATAAAAAGTCAACCGCACCACGGATTCCCAGACAGTCTCCCACACTGGTACTAGCGAGGCCTTAAGCTGTGTAACTTCTGCGATCTGACGATAGAAGGCACATTCAGCTTAGAATGGCCATTGACATTAAATGCTTTAATCCATAGTCCTTTTTAATCGATTGTGAAACAAAATCTAAACGACATAATAAAAAGTCAACAGCACCACGGATTCCCAGACAGTCTCCCACTCTGGTACTAGCGAGGCCTTAAGCTGTGTAATTTCTGCGATCTGACGAGAGCAGGGACATTCAGCTTAGAATGGCCATTGACATTAAATGCTTTAATCCATAGTCCTTTTTAATCGATTGTGAAAAAAAATCTAAACGACATAATAAAAATTCAACCGCACAACGGATTCCGAGACAGTTTCCCACACTGGTACTAGCGAGGCCTTAAGCTGGGTAACTTCTGCGATCTGACGAGAGCAGGCACATTCAGCTTAGAATGGCCATTGACGTGAAATGATTTAATCCATAGTCCTATTTAATCTATTGTGAAACAAAATCTAAACGACATAATAAAATGTCAACCGCACCACGGATTCCCAGACAGTCTCCCACACTGGTACTAGGGAGGCGTTAAGCTGTGTAACTTCTGCGATCTAACGAGAGCAGGCACATTCAGCTTAGAATGGCCATTGACATTAAATGCTTTAATCCATAGTCCTTTTTAATCGATTGTGAAACAAAATCTAAACGACATAATAAAAAGTTAACCGCACCACGGATTCTCAGACAGTCTCCCACACTGGTACTAGCGAGGCCTTAAGCTGTGTAACTTCTGCGATCTGACGAGAGCAGGCGCATTCAGCTTAGAATGACCATTGACGTTAAATGATTTAATCCATAGTCCTATTTAATCTATTGTGAAACAAAATCTAAACAACATAATAAAAAGTCAACCGCACCACGGATTCCCAGACAGTCTCCCACACTGGTACTAGGGAGGCGTTAAGCTGTGTAACTTCTGCGATCTAACGAGAGCAGGCACATTCAGATTAGAATGGCCATTGACATTAAATGCTTTAATCCATAGTCCTTTTTAATCGATTATGAAACAAAATCTAAACGACATAATAAAAAGTCAACCGCACCACGGATTCCCAGACAGTCTCCCACACTGGTACTAGCGAGGCCTTAAGCTGTGTAACTTCTGCGATCTGACGAGAGCAGGCACATTCAGCTTAGAATGGCCATTGACATTAAAAGCCTTAATCCATAGTCCTATTTAATCTATTGTGAAACAAAATCTAAACGACATAATAAAAAGTCAACCGCACCACGGATTCCCAGACAGTCTCCCACACTGGTACTAGCGAGGCCTTAAGCTGTGTAACTTCTGCGATCTGACGAGAGCAGGCACATTCAGCTTAGAATGGCCATTGACGTTAAATGCTTTAATCCATAGTCCTATTTAATCTATTGTGAAACAAAATCTAAACGAAATAATAAAAAGTCAACCGCACCACGGATTCCCAGACAGTCTCCCACACTGGTACTAGCGAGGCGTTAAGCTGTTTAACTTCTGCGATCTAACGAGAGCATGCACATTCAGCTTAGAATGGCCATTGACATGAAATGCTTTAATCCATAGTCCTTTTTAATCGATTGTGAAACAAAATCTAAACGACATAATAAAAATTCAACCGCACCACGGATTCCCAGACAGTCTCCCACACTGGTACTAGCGAGGCGTTAAGCTGTGTAACTTCTGCGATCTAACGAGGGCAGGCACATTCAGCTTAGAATGGCCATTGACATTAAATGCTTTAATCCATAGTCCTTTTTAATCGATTGTGAAACAAAATCTAAACGACATAATAAAAATTCAACCGCACCACGGATTCCCAGACAGTCTCCCACACTGGTACTAGCGAGGCCTTAAGCTGTGTAACTTCTGCTATCTAACGAGAGCAGGCACATTCAGCTTAGAATGGCCATTGACATTAAATGCTCTAATCCATAGTCCTATTTAATCTATTGTGAAACAAAATCTAAACGACATAATAAAAAGTCAACCGCACCACGGATTCCCAGACAGTCTCCCACACTGGTACTAGCGAGGCCTTAAGCTGTGTAACTTCTGCGATCTGACGAGAGCAGGGACATTCAGCTTAGAATGGCCATTGACATTAAATGCTTTAATCCATAGTCCTTTTTAATCGATTGTGAAACAAAATCTAAACGACATAATAAAAAGTCAACCGCACCACGGATTCCCAGACAGTCTCTCACACTGATACTAGCGAGGCCTTAAGCTGTGTAACTTCTGTGATCTGACGAGAGCAGGCACATTCAGCTTAGAATGGCCATTGACGTTAAATGTTCTAATCCATATTCCTATTTAATCTATTGTGAAACAAAATCTAAACGACATAATAAAAAGTCAACCGCACCACGGATTCCCAGACAGTCTCCCACACTGGTACTAGCAAGGCGTTAAGCTGTGTAACTTCTGCGATCTAACGAGAGCAGGCACATTCAGCTTAGAATGGCCATTGACATTAAATGCTTTAATCCATAGTCCTTTTTAATCGATTGTGAAACAAAATCTAAACGACATAATAAAAAGTCAACCGCACCACAGATTCCCAGACAGTCTCCCACACTGGTACTAGCAAGGCCTTAAGCTGTGTAACTTCTGCGATCTGACGAGAGCAGTCACATTCAGCTTAGAATGGCCATTGACATTAAAAGCCTTAATCCATAGTCCTATTTAATCTATTGTGAAACAAAATCTAACCAACATAATAAAAAGTCAACCGCACCACGGATTCCCAGACAGTCTCCCACACTGGTACTAGCGAGGTCTTAAGCTGTGTAACTTCTGCGATCTGACGAGAGCAGGGACATTCAGCTTAGAATGGCCATTGACATTAAATGCTTTAATACATAGTCTTTTTTAATCGATTGTGAAACAAAATCTAAACGACATAATAAAAATTCCACCGCACCACGGATTCCCAGACAGTCTCCCACACTGGTACTAGCGAGGCCTTAAGCTGTGTAACTTCTGCGTTCGGACGAGAGCAGGCACATTCAGCTTAGAATGGCCATTGACGTTAAATGCTTTAATCCATAGTCCTATTTAATCTATTGTGAAAAAAAATCTAAACGACATAATAAAAAGTCAACCACACCACGGATTCCCAGACAGTCTCCCACACTGGTACTAGCGAGGCGTTAAGCTGTGTAATTTCTGCGATCTAACGAGAGCAGGCACATTCAGCTTAGAATGGCCATTGACGTTAAATGCTTTAATCCATAGTCCTATTTAATCTATTGTGAAAAAAAATCTAAACGACATAATAAAAAGTCAACCGCACCACGGATTCCCAGACAGTCTCCCACACTGGTACTAGCGAGGCCTTAAGCTGTGTAACTTCTGCGATCTGACGAGAGCAGGCACATTCAGCTTAGAATGGCCATTGACATTAAAAGCCTTAATCCATAGTCCTATTTAATCTATTGTGAAACAAAATCTAAACAACATAATAAAAAGACAACCACACCACGGATTCCCAGACAGTCTCCCACACTGGTACTAGCGAGGCCTTAAGCTGTGTAACTTCTGCGATCTGACGAGAGCAGGCACATTCAGCTTAGAATGGCCATTGACATTAAAGGCTTTAATCCATAGTCCTTTTTAATCGATTGTGAAACAAAATCTAAACGACATAATAAAAATTCAACCGCACCACGGATTCCCAGACAGTCTCCCACACTGGTACTAGTGAGGCCTTAAGCTGTGTAACTTCTGCGTTCTGACGAGAGCAGGCACATTCAGCTTAGAATGGCCATTGACGTTAAATGCTTTAATCCATAGTCCTATTTAATCTATTGTGAAACAAAATCTAAACGACATAATAAAAAGTCAACCGCACCACGGATTCCCAGGCAGTCTCCCACACTGGTACTAGCGAGGCCTTAAGCTGTGTAACTTCTGCGATCTGACGAGAGCAGGCACATTCAGCTTAGAATGGCCATTGACATTAAATGCTTTAATCCATAGTCCTTTTTAATCGATTGTGAAACAAAATCTAAACGACATAATAAAAAGTCAACCGCACCACGGATTCCCAGTCAGTCTCCCACACTGGTACTAGCGAGGCCTTAAGCTGTGTAACTTCTGCGATCTGACGAGAGCAGGCACATTCAGCTTAGATTGGCCATTGACATTAAATGCTTTAATCCATAGTCCTTTTTAATCGATTGTGAAACAAAATCTAAACGACATAATTAAAAGTCAACCGCACCACGGGTTCCCAGACAGTCTCCCACACTGGTACTAGCGAGGCCTTAAGCTGTGTAACTTCTGCGATCTGACGAGAGCAGGGACATTCAGCTTAGAATGGCCATTGACATTAAATGCTTTAATCCATAGTCCTTTTTAATCGACTGTGAAACAAAATCTAAACGACATAATAAAAATTCAACCGCACCACGGATTCCCAGACAGTCTCCCACACTGGTACTAGCGAGGCCTTAAGATGTGTAACTGCTGCGTTCTGACGAGAGCAGGCACATTCAGCTTAGAATGGCCATTGATGTTAAATGCTTTCATCCATAGTCCTATTTAATCTATTGTGAAACAAAATCTAAACGACATAATAAAAAGTCAACCGCACCACGGATTCCCAGACAGTCTCCCACACTGGTACTAGCGAGGCCTTAAGCTGTGTAACTTCTGCGATCTGACGAGAGCAGGCACATTCAGCTTAGAATGGCCATTGAAGTTAAATGCTTTAATCCATAGTCCTATTTAATCTATTGTGAAACAAAATCTAAACGACATAATAAAAAGTCAACCGCACCACGGATTCCCAGACAGTCTCCCACACTGGTACTAGCGAGGCGTTAAGCTGTGTAACTTCTGCGATCTAACGAGGGCAGGCACATTCAGCTTAGAATGGCCATTGACATTAAATGCTTTAATCCATAGTCCTTTTTAAACGATTGTGAAACAAAATCTAAACGACATAATAAAAAGTCAACTGCACCACGGATTCCCAGACAGTCTCCCACACTGGTACTAGCGAGGCCTTAAGCTGTGTAACTTATGCGATCTGACGAGAGCAGGGACATTCAGCTTAGAATGGCCATTGACATTAAATGCTTTAATCCATAGTCCTTTTTAATCGATTGTGAAATAAAATCTAAACAACATAATAAAAAGTCAACCGCACCACGGATTCCCAGACAGTCTCCCACACTGGTACTAGCGAGGCCTTAAGCTGTGTAACTTCTGTGATCTGACGAGAGCAGGGACATTCAGCTTAGAATGGCCATTGACATTAAATGCTTTAATCCATAGTCCTTTTTAATCGATTGTGAAACAAAATCTAAACGACATAATAAAAAGTCAACCGCACCACGGATTCCCAGACAGTCTCCCACACTGGTACTAGCTAGGCCTTAAGCTGTGTAACTTCTGCGTTCTGCCGAGAGCAGGCACATTCAGCTTAGAATGGCCATTGACGTTAAATGTTTTAATCCATAGTCCTATTTAATCTATTGTGAAACAAAATCTAAACGACATAATAAAAAGTCAACCGCACCACGGATTCCCAGACAGTCTCCCACACTGGTACTAGCGAGGCCTTAAGCTGTGTAACTTCTGCGATCTGACGAGAGCAGGCACATTCAGCTTAGAAAGGCCATTGACATTAAAAGCCTTAATCCATAGTCCTATTTAATCTATTGTGAAACAAAATCTAAACGACATAATAAAAAGTCAACCGCACCACGGATTCCCAGACAGTCTCCCACACTGGTACTAGCGAGGCCTTAAGCTGTGTAACTTCTGCGATATAACGAGAGCAGGCACATTCAGCTTAGAATGGCCATTAACATTAAATGCTTTAATCCATAGTCCTTTTTAATCGATTGTGAAACAAAATCTAAACGACATAATAAAAAGTCAACCGCACCACGGATTCCCAGATAGTCTCCCACACTGGTACTAGCGAGGCCTTAAGCTGTGTAACTTCTGCGATCTGACGAGAGCAGGCACATTCAGCTTAGAATGGCCATTGACATTAAATGCTTTAATCCATAGTCTTTTTTAATCGATTGTGAAACAAAATCTAAACGACATAATAAAAAGTCAACCGCACCACGGATTCCCAGACAGTCTCCCACACTGGTATTAGCGAGGCGTTAAGCTGTGTAACTTCTGCAATCTAACGAGAGCAGGCACATTCAGCTTAGAATGGCCATTAACATTAAATGCTTTAATCCATAGTCCTTTTTAATCGATTGTGAAACAAAATCTAAACGACATAATAAAAAGTCAACCGCACCACGGATTCCCAGACAGTCTCCCACACTGGTTCTAGTGAGGCGTTAAGCTGTGTAACTTCTGCGATCTAACGAGAGCAGGCACATTCAGCTTAGAATGGCCATTAACATTAAATGCTTTAATCCATAGTCCTTTTTAATCGATTGTGAAACAAAATCTAAACGACATAATAAAAAGTCAACCGCACCACGGATTCCCAGACAGTCTCCCACACTGGTACTAGCGAGGCCTTAAGCTGTGTAACTTCTGCGATCTGACGAGAGCAGGCACATTCAGCTTAGAATGGCCATTGACATTAAATGCTTTAATCCATAGTCTTTTTTAATCGATTGTGAAACAAAATCTAAACGACATAATAAAAATTCAACCGCACCACGGATTCCCAGACAGTCTCCCACACTGGTACTAGCGAGGCCTTAAGCTGTGTAACTTCTGCGATCTGACGAGAGCAGGCACATTCAGCTTAGAATGGCCATTGACATTAAAAGCCTTAATCCATAGTCCTATTTAATCTATTGTGAAACAAAATCTAAACAACATAATAAAAAGTCAACCGCACCACGGATTCCCAGACAGTCTCCCACACTGGTACTAGCGAGGCCTTAAGCTGTGTAACTTCTGCGATCTGACGAGAGCAGGCACATTCAGCTTAGAATGGCCATTGACATTAAATGCTTTAATCCATAGTCCTTTTTAATCGATTGTGAAACAAAATCTAAACGACATAATAAAAAGTCAACCGCACCACGGATTCCCAGACAGTCTCCCACACTGGTACTAGCGAGGCCTTAAGCTGTGTAACTTCCGCGATCTGACGAGAGCAGGGACATTCAGCTTAGAATGGCCATTGACATTAAATGCTTTAATCCATAGTCCTTTTTAATCGATTGTGAAACAAAATCTAAACGACATAATAAAAAGTCAACCGCACCACGGATTCCCAGACAGTCTCCCACACTGGTACTAGCGAGGCCTTAAGCTGTGTAACTTCTGCGATCTGACGAGAGCAGGCACATTCAGCTTAGAATGGCCATTGACATTAAATGCTTTAATCCATAGTCCTTTTTAATCGATTGTGAAACAAAATCTAAACGACATAATAAAAAGTCAACCGCACCACGGATTCCCAGACAGTCTCCCACACTGGTACTAGCGCGGCCTTAAGCTGTGTAACTTCTGCGATCTGACGAGAGCAGGGACATTCAGCTTAGAATGGCCATTGACATTAAATGCTTTAATCCATAGTCCTTTTTAATCGATTGTGAAACAAAATCTAAACGACATAATAAAAAGTCAACCGCACCACGGATTCCCAGACAGTCTCCAAACACTGATACTAGCGAGGGCTTAAGCTGTGTAACTTCTGAGATCTGACGAGAGCAGGCACATTCAGCTCAGAATGGCCATTGACGTTAAATGCTCTAATCCATAGTCCTATTTAATCTATTGTGAAACAAAATCTAAACGACATAATAAAAAGTCAACCGCACCACGGATTCCCAGACAGTCTCCCACACTGGTACTAGCGAAGCCTTAAGCTGTGTAACTTCTGCGATCTGACGAGAGCAGTCACATTCAGCTTAGAATGGCCATTGACATTAAAAGCCTTAATCCATAGTCCTTTTTAATCGATTGTGAAACAAAATCTAAACTACATAATAAAAATTCAACCGCACCACGGATTCCCAGACAGTCTCCCACACTGGTACTAGCGAGGCCTTAAGCTGTGCAACTTCTGCGATCTGACGAGAGCAGGCACATTCAGCTTAGAATGGCCATTGACGTTAAATGCTTTAATCCATAGTCCTATTTAATCTATTGTGAAACAAAATGTAAACGACATAATAAAAAGTCAACCGCACCACGGATTCCCAGACAGTCTCCCACACTGGTACTAACGAGGCGTTAAGCTGTGTAACTTCTGCGATCTAACGAGAGCAGGCACATTCAGCTTAGAATGGCCATTGACATTAAATGCTTTAATCCATAGTCCTTTTTAATCGATTGTGAAACAAAATCTAAACGACATAATAAAAATTCAACCACACCACGGATTCCCAGACAGTCTCCCACACTGGTACTAGCGAGGCCTTAAGCTGTGTAACTTCTGCGATCTGACGAGAGCAGGAACATTCAGCTTAGAATAGCCATTGACGATAAATGCTTTAATCCATAGTCCTATTTAATCTATTGTGAAACAAAATCTAAACGACATAATAAAAAGTCAACCGCACCACGGATTCCCAGACAGTCTCCCACACTGGTACTAGCGAGGCGTTAAGCTGTGTAACTTCTGCAATCTAACGAGAGCAGGCACATTCAGCTTAGAATGGCCATTGACATTAAATGCTTTAATCTATAGTCCTTTTTAATCAATTGTGAAACAAAATCTAAACAACATAATATAAAGTCAACCGCACCACGGATTCCCAGACAGTCTCACACACTGGTACTAGCGAGGCCTTAAGCTGTGTAACTTCTGCGATCTTACGAGAGCAGGGACATTCAGCTTAGAATGGCTATTGACATTAAATGCTTTAATCCATAGTCCTTTTTAATCGATTGTGAAACAAAATCTAAACGACATAATAAAAATTCAACCACACCACGGATTCCCAGACAGTGTCCCACACTGGTACTAGCGAGGCCTTAAGCTGTGTAACTTCTGCGTTCTGACGAGAGCAGGCACATTCAGCTTAGAATGGCCATTGACATTAAATCCATAGTCCTTTTTAATCGATTGTGAAACAAAATCTAAACGACATAATAAAAATTCAACCGCACCACGGATTCCCAGACAGTCTCCCACACTGGTACTAGCGAGGCCTTAAGCTGTGTAACTTCTGCGATCTGACAAGAGCAGGCACATTCAGCTTAGAATGGCCATTGACGTTAAATGCTTTAATCCATAGTGCTATTTAATCGATTGTGAAACAAAATCTAAACGACATAATAAAAAGTCAACCGCACCACGGATTCCCAGACAGTCTCCCACACTGGTACTAGCGAGGCCTTAAGCTGTGTAACTTCTGCGATCTGACGAGAGCAGGCACATTCAGCTTAGAATGGCCATTGACATTAAAAGCCTTAATCCATAGTCCTATTTAATCTATTGTGAAACAAAATCTAAACAACATAATAAAAAGTCAACCGCACCACGGATTCCCAGACAGTCTGACACACTGGTACTAGCGAGGCCTTAAGCTGTGTAACTTCTGCGATCTAACGAGAGCAGGCACATTCAGCTCAGAATGGCCATTGACATTAAATGCTTTAATCCATAGTCCTTTTTAATCGATTGTGAAACAAAATCTAAACGACATATTAAAAAGTCAACCACACCACGTATTCCCAGACAGTCTCCCACACTGGTACTAGCGAGGCCTTAAGCTGTGTAACTTCTGCGATCTGACGAGAGCAGGCACATTCAGCTTAGAATGGCCATTGACATTAAAAGCCTTAATCCATAGTCCTATTTAATCTATTGTGAAACAAAATCTAAACAACATAATAAAAAGTCAACCGCACCACGGATTCCCAGACAGTCTCACACACTGGTACTAGCGAGGCCTTAAGCTGTGTAACTTCCGCGATCTGACGAGAGCAGGGACATTCAGCTTAGAATGGCCATTGACATTAAATGCTTTAATCCATAGTCCTTTTTAATCGATTGTGAAACAAAATCTAAACGACATAATAAAAATTCAACCACACCACGGATTCCCAGATAGTCTCCCACACTGGTACTAGCGAGGCCTTAAGCTGTGTAACTTCTGCGTTCTGACAAGAGCAGGCACATTCAGCTTAGAATAGCCATTGACGTTAAATGCTTTAATCCATAGTCCTATTTAATCTATTGTGAAACAAAATCTAAACGACATAATAAAAAGGCAACTGCACCACGGATTCCCAGACAGTCTCCCACACTGGTACTAGCGGGGCCTTAAGCTGTGTAACTTCTGCGATCTGACGAGAGCAGGGACATTCAGCTTAGAATGGCCATTGACATTAAATCCAAAGTCCTTTTTAATCGATTGTGAAACAAAATCTAAACGACATAATAAAAATTCAACCGCACCACGGATTCCCAGACAGTCTCCCACACTGGTACTAGCGAGGCCTTAAGCTGTGTAACTTCTGCGATCTGACGAGAGCAGGCACATTCAGCTTAGAATAGCCATTGACGTTAAATGCTTTAATCCATAGTCCTATTTAATCTATTGTGAAACAAAATCTAAACGACATAATAAAAAGTCAACCGCACCACGGATTCCCAGACAGTCTCCCACACTGGTACTAGCGAGGCGTTAAGCTGTGTAACTTCTGCAATCTAACGAGAGCAGGCACATTCAGCTTAGAATGGCCATTGACATTAAATGCTTTAATCTATAGTCCTTTTTAATCAATTGTGAAACAAAATCTAAACAACATAATAAAAAGTCAACCGCACCACGGATTCCCAGACAGTCTCACACACTGGTACTAGTGAGGCCTTAAGCTGTGTAACTTCTGCGATCTGACGAGAGCAGGGACATTCAGCTTAGAATGGCCATTGACATTAAATGCTTTAATCCATAGTCCTTTTTAATCGATTGTGAAACAAAATCTAAACGACATAATAAAAAGTCAACCGCACCACGGATTCCCAGGCAGTCTCCCACACTGGTACTAGCGAGGCCTTAAGCTGTGTAACTTCTGCGTTCTGACGAGAGCAGGCACATTCAGCTTAGAATGGCCATTGACATTAAATGCTTTAATCCATAGTCCTATTTAATCTATTGTGAAACAAAATCTAAACGACATAATAAAAAGTCAACCGCACCACGGATTCCAAGACAGTCTCCCACACTGGTACTAGCGAGGCCTTAAGCTGTGTAACTTCTGCGATCTAACGAGGGCAGGCACATTCAGCTTAGAATGGCCATTGACATTAAATGCTTTAATCCATAGTCCCTTTTAATCGATTGTGAAACAAAATCTAAACGACATAATAAATAGTCAACTGCACCACGGATTCCCAGACAGTCTCCCACACTGGTACTAGCAAAGCCTTAAGCTGTGTAACTTCTGCGATCTGACGAGAGCAGGGACATTCAGCTTAGAATGGTCATTGACATTAAATGCTTTAATCCATAGTCCTTTTTAATCGATTGTGAAACAAAATCTAAACGACATAATAAAAAGTCAACCGCACCACGGATTCCCAGACAGTCTCCCACACTGGTACTAGCGAGGCCTTAAGCTGTGTAACTTCTGCGATCTGACGAGAGCAGGCACATTCAGCTTAGAATGGCCATTGACATTAAATGCTGTAATCCATAGTCCTTTTTAATCGATTGTGAAACAAAATCTAAACGACATAATAAAAATTCAACCGCACCACGGATTCCCAGACAGTCTCCCACACTGGTACTAGCGAGGCCTTAAGCTGTGTAACTTCTGCTATCTAACGAGAGCAGGCACATTCAGCTTAGAATGGCCATTGACATTAAATGCTCTAATCCATAGTCCTATTTAATCTATTGTGAAACAAAATCTAAACGACATAATAAAAAGTCAACCGCACCACGGATTCCCAGACAGTCTCCCACACTGGTACTAGCGAGGCCTTAAGCTGTGTAACTTCTGCGATCTGACGAGAGCAGGGACATTCAGCTTAGAATGGCCATTGACATTAAATGCTTTAATCCATAGTCCTTTTTAATCGATTGTGAAACAAAATCTAAACGACATAATAAAAAGTCAACCGCACCACGGATTCCCAGACAGTCTCTCACACTGATACTAGCGAGGCCTTAAGCTGTGTAACTTCTGTGATCTGACGAGAGCAGGCACATTCAGCTTAGAATGGCCATTGACGTTAAATGTTCTAATCCATATTCCTATTTAATCTATTGTGAAACAAAATCTAAACGACATAATAAAAAGTCAACCGCACCACGGATTCCCAGACAGTCTCCCACACTGGTACTAGCAAGGCGTTAAGCTGTGTAACTTCTGCGATCTAACGAGAGCAGGCACATTCAGCTTAGAATGGCCATTGACATTAAATGCTTTAATCCATAGTCCTTTTTAATCGATTGTGAAACAAAATCTAAACGACATAATAAAAAGTCAACCGCACCACAGATTCCCAGACAGTCTCCCACACTGGTACTAGCAAGGCCTTAAGCTGTGTAACTTCTGCGATCTGACGAGAGCAGTCACATTCAGCTTAGAATGGCCATTGACATTAAAAGCCTTAATCCATAGTCCTATTTAATCTATTGTGAAACAAAATCTAACCAACATAATAAAAAGTCAACCGCACCACGGATTCCCAGACAGTCTCCCACACTGGTACTAGCGAGGTCTTAAGCTGTGTAACTTCTGCGATCTGACGAGAGCAGGGACATTCAGCTTAGAATGGCCATTGACATTAAATGCTTTAATACATAGTCTTTTTTAATCGATTGTGAAACAAAATCTAAACGACATAATAAAAATTCCACCGCACCACGGATTCCCAGACAGTCTCCCACACTGGTACTAGCGAGGCCTTAAGCTGTGTAACTTCTGCGTTCGGACGAGAGCAGGCACATTCAGCTTAGAATGGCCATTGACGTTAAATGCTTTAATCCATAGTCCTATTTAATCTATTGTGAAAAAAAATCTAAACGACATAATAAAAAGTCAACCACACCACGGATTCCCAGACAGTCTCCCACACTGGTACTAGCGAGGCGTTAAGCTGTGTAATTTCTGCGATCTAACGAGAGCAGGCACATTCAGCTTAGAATGGCCATTGACGTTAAATGCTTTAATCCATAGTCCTATTTAATCTATTGTGAAAAAAAATCTAAACGACATAATAAAAAGTCAACCGCACCACGGATTCCCAGACAGTCTCCCACACTGGTACTAGCGAGGCCTTAAGCTGTGTAACTTCTGCGATCTGACGAGAGCAGGCACATTCAGCTTAGAATGGCCATTGACATTAAAAGCCTTAATCCATAGTCCTATTTAATCTATTGTGAAACAAAATCTAAACAACATAATAAAAAGACAACCACACCACGGATTCCCAGACAGTCTCCCACACTGGTACTAGCGAGGCCTTAAGCTGTGTAACTTCTGCGATCTGACGAGAGCAGGCACATTCAGCTTAGAATGGCCATTGACATTAAAGGCTTTAATCCATAGTCCTTTTTAATCGATTGTGAAACAAAATCTAAACGACATAATAAAAATTCAACCGCACCACGGATTCCCAGACAGTCTCCCACACTGGTACTAGTGAGGCCTTAAGCTGTGTAACTTCTGCGTTCTGACGAGAGCAGGCACATTCAGCTTAGAATGGCCATTGACATTAAATGCTTTAATCCATAGTCCTTTTTAATCGATTGTGAAACAAAATCTAAACGACATAATAAAAAGTCAACCGCACCACGGATTCCCAGTCAGTCTCCCACACTGGTACTAGCGAGGCCTTAAGCTGTGTAACTTCTGCGATCTGACGAGAGCAGGCACATTCAGCTTAGATTGGCCATTGACATTAAATGCTTTAATCCATAGTCCTTTTTAATCGATTGTGAAACAAAATCTAAACGACATAATAAAAAGTCAACCGCACCACGGATTCCCAGACAGTCTCCCACACTGGTACTAGCGAGGCCTTAAGCTGTGTAACTTCTGCGATCTGACGAGAGCAGGGACATTCAGCTTAGAATGGCCATTGACATTAAATGCTTTAATCCATAGTCCTTTTTAATCGATTGTGAAACAAAATCTAAACGACATAATAAAAATTCAACCGCACCACGGATTCCCAGACAGTCTCCCACTCTGGTACTAGCGAGGCCTTAAGATGTGTAACTGCTGCGTTCTGACGAGAGCAGGCACATTCAGCTTAGAATGGCCATTGATGTTAAATGCTTTCATCCATAGTCCTATTTAATCTATTGTGAAACAAAATCTAAACGACATAATAAAAAGTCAACCGCACCACGGATTCCCAGACAGTCTCCCACACTGGTACTAGCGAGGCCTTAAGCTGTGTAACTTCTGCGATCTGACGAGAGCAGGCACATTCAGCTTAGAATGGCCATTGAAGTTAAATGCTTTAATCCATAGTCCTATTTAATCTATTGTGAAACAAAATCTAAACGACATAATAAAAAGTCAACCGCACCACGGATTCCCAGACAGTCTCCCACACTGGTACTAGCGAGGCGTTAAGCTGTGTAACTTCTGCGATCTAACGAGGGCAGGCACATTCAGCTTAGAATGGCCATTGACATTAAATGCTTTAATCCATAGTCCTTTTTAAACGATTGTGAAACAAAATCTAAACGACATAATAAAAAGTCAACTGCACCACGGATTCCCAGACAGTCTCCCACACTGGTACTAGCGAGGCCTTAAGCTGTGTAACTTATGCGATCTGACGAGAGCAGGGACATTCAGTTTAGAATGGCCATTGAAATTAAATGCTTTAATCCATAGTCCTTTTTAATCGATTGTGAAACAAAATCTAAACAACATAATAAAAAGTCAACCGCACCACGGATTCCCAGACAGTCTCCCACACTGGTACTAGCGAGGCCTTAAGCTGTGTAACTTCTGTGATCTGACGAGAGCAGGGACATTCAGCTTAGAATGGCCATTGACATTAAATGCTTTAATCCATAGTCCTTTTTAATCGATTGTGAAACAAAATCTAAACGACATAATAAAAAGTCAACCGCACCACGGATTCCCAGACAGTCTCCCACACTGGTACTAGCTAGGCCTTAAGCTGTGTAACTTCTGCGTTCTGCCGAGAGCAGGCACATTCAGCTTAGAATGGCCATTGACGTTAAATGTTTTAATCCATAGTCCTATTTAATCTATTGTGAAACAAAATCTAAACGACATAATAAAAAGTCAACCGCACCACGGATTCCCAGACAGTCTCCCACACTGGTACTAGCGAGGCCTTAAGCTGTGTAACTTCTGCGATCTGACGAGAGCAGGCACATTCAGCTTAGAATGGCCATTGAAGTTAAATGCTTTAATCCATAGTCCTATTTAATCGATTGTGAAACAAAATCTAAACTACATAATAAAATGTCAACCGCACCACGGATTCCCAGATAGTCTCCCACACTGGTACTAGCGAGGCCTTAAGCTGTGTAACTTCTGCGATCTGACGAGAGCAGGCACATTCAGCTTAGAATGGCCATTGACATTAAATGCTTTAATCCATAGTCTTTTTTAATCGATTGTGAAACAAAATCTAAACGACATAATAAAAAGTCAACCGCACCATGGATTCCCAGACAGTCTCCCACACTGGTATTAGCGAGGCGTTAAGCTGTGTAACTTCTGCGATCTAACGAGAGCAGGCACATTCAGCTTAGAATGGCCATTAACATTAAATGCTTTAATCCATAGTCCTTTTTAATCGATTGTGAAACAAAATCTAAACGACATAATAAAAAGTCAACCGCACCACGGATTCCCAGACAGTCTCCCACACTGGTTCTAGTGAGGCGTTAAGCTGTGTAACTTCTGCGATCTAACGAGAGCAGGCACATTCAGCTTAGAATGGCCATTAACATTAAATGCTTTAATCCATAGTCCTTTTTAATCGATTGTGAAACAAAATCTAAACGACATAATAAAAAGTCAACCGCACCACGGATTCCCAGACAGTCTCCCACACTGGTACTAGCGAGGCCTTAAGCTGTGTAACGTCTGCGATCTGACGAGAGCAGGCACATTCAGCTTAGAATGGCCATTGACATTAAATGCTTTAATCCATAGTCTTTTTTAATCGATTGTGAAACAAAATCTAAACGACATAATAAAAATTCAACCGCACCACGGATTCCCAGACAGTCTCCCACACTGGTACTAGCGAGGCCTTAAGCTGTGTAACTTCTGCGATCTGACGAGAGCAGGCACATTCAGCTTAGAATGGCCATTGACATTAAAAGCCTTAATCCATAGTCCTATTTAATCTATTGTGAAACAAAATCTAAACAACATAATAAAAAGTCAACCGCACCACGGATTCCCAGACAGTCTCCCACACTGGTACTAGCGAGGCCTTAAGCTGTGTAACTTCTGCGATCTGACGAGAGCAGGCACATTCAGCTTAGAATGGCCATTGACATTAAATGCTTTAATCCATAGTCCTTTTTAATCGATTGTGAAACAAAATCTAAACGACATAATAAAAAGTCAACCGCACCACGGATTCCCAGACAGTCTCCCACACTGGTACTAGCGAGGCCTTAAGCTGTGTAACTTCTGCGATCTGACGAGAGCAGGGACATTCAGCTTAGAATGGCCATTGACATTAAATGCTTTAATCCATAGTCCTTTTTAATCGATTGTGAAACAAAATCTAAACGACATAATAAAAAGTCAACCGCACCACGGATTCCCAGACAGTCTCCCACACTGGTACTAGCGAGGCCTTAAGCTGTGTAACTTCTGCGATCTGACGAGAGCAGGCACATTCAGCTTAGAATGGCCATTGACATTAAATGCTTTAATCCATAGTCCTTTTTAATCGATTGTGAAACAAAATCTAAACGACATAATAAAAAGTCAACCGCACCACGGATTCCCAGACAGTCTCCCACACTGGTACTAGCGAGGCCTTAAGCTGTGTAACTTCTGCGATCTGACGAGAGCAGGGACATTCAGCTTAGAATGGCCATTGACATTAAATGCTTTAATCCATAGTCCTTTTTAATCGATTGTGAAACAAAATCTAAACGACATAATAAAAAGTCAACCGCACCACGGATTCCCAGACAGTCTCCAAACACTGATACTAGCGAGGGCTTAAGCTGTGTAACTTCTGAGATCTGACGAGAGCAGGCACATTCAGCTTAGAATGGCCATTGACGTTAAATGCTCTAATCCATAGTCCTATTTAATCTATTGTGAAACAAAATCTAAACGACATAATAAAAAGTCAACCGCACCACGGATTCCCAGACAGTCTCCCACACTGGTACTAGCGAAGCCTTAAGCTGTGTAACTTCTGCGATCTGACGAGAGCAGTCACATTCAGCTTAGAATGGCCATTGACATTAAAAGCCTTAATCCATAGTCCTTTTTAATCGATTGTGAAACAAAATCTAAACTACATAATAAAAATTCAACCGCACCACGGATTCCCAGACAGTCTCCCACACTGGTACTAGCGAGGCCTTAAGCTGTGCAACTTCTGCGATCTGACGAGAGCAGGCACATTCAGCTTAGAATGGCCATTGACGTTAAATGCTTTAATCCATAGTCCTATTTAATCTATTGTGAAACAAAATGTAAACGACATAATAAAAAGTCAACCGCACCACGGATTCCCAGACAGTCTCCCACACTGGTACTAGCGAGGCGTTAAGCTGTGTAACTTCTGCAATCTAACGAGAGCAGGCACATTCAGCTTAGAATGGCCATTGACTTTAAATGCTTTAATCTATAGTCCTTTTTAATCAATTGTGAAACAAAATCTAAACAACATAACAAAAAGTCAACCGCACCACGGATTCCCAGACAGTCTCACACACTGGTATTAGCGAGGCCTTAAGCTGTGTAACTTCTGCGATCTTACGAGAGCAGGGACATTCAGCTTAGAATGGCTATTGACATTAAATGCTTTAATCCATAGTCCTTTTTAATCGATTGTGAAACAAAATCTAAACGACATAATAAAAATTCAACCACACCACGGATTCCCAGACAGTCTCCCACACTGGTACTAGCGAGGCCTTAAGCTGTGTAACTTCTGCGTTCTGACGAGAGCAGGCACATTCAGCTTAGAATGGCCATTGACGTTAAATGCTTTAATCCATAGTCCTATTTAATCTATTGTGAAACAAAATCTAAACGACATAATAAAAAGGCAACCGCACCACGGATTCCCAGACAGTCTCCCACACTGGTACTAGCAGGGCCTTAAGCTGTGTAACTTCTGCGATCTGACGAGAGCAGGGACATTCAGCTTAGAATGGCCATTGACATTAAATCCATAGTCCTTTTTAATCGATTGTGAAACAAAATCTAAACGACATAATAAAAATTCAACCGCACCACGGATTCCCAGACAGTCTCCCACACTGGTACTAGCGAGGCCTTAAGCTGTGTAACTTCTGCGATCTGACGAGAGCAGGCACATTCAGCTTAGAATAGCCATTGACGTTAAATGCTTTAATCCATAGTCCTATTTAATCTATTGTGAAACAAAATCTAAACGACATAATAAAAAGTCAACCGCACCACGGATTCCCAGACAGTCTCCCACACTGGTACTAGCGAGGCCTTAAGCTGTGTAACTTCTGCGATCTGACGAGAGCAGGCACATTCAGCTTAGAATGGCCATTGACATTAAAAGCCTTAATCCATAGTCCTATTTAATCTATTGTGAAACAAAATCTAAACGACATAATAAAAAGTCAACAGCACCACGGATTCCCAGACAGTCTCCCACACTGGTACTAGCGAGGCCTTAAGCTGTGTAACTTCTGCGTTCTGACGAGAGCAGGCACATTCAGCTTAGAATGGCCATTGACGTTAAATGCTTTAATCCATAGTCCTATTTAATCTATTGTGAAACAAAATCTAAACGACATAATAAAAAGTCAACCGCACCACGGATTCCCAGACAGTCTCCCACACTGGTACTAGCGAGGCCTTAAGCTGTGTAACTTCTGCGATCTGACGAGGGCAGGCACATTCAGCTTGGAATGGCCATTGACATTAAATGCTTTAATCCATAGTCCTTTTTAATCGATTGTGAAACAAAATCTAAACGACATAATAAAAAGGCAACCGCACAACGGATTCCCAGACAGTCTCCCACACTGGTACTAGCGAGGCCTTAAGCCGTGTATCTTCTGTGATCTGACGAGAGCAGGCACATTCAGCTTAGAATAGCCATTGACATTAAATGCTTTAATCCATAGTCCTTTTTAATCGATTGTGAAACAAAATCTAAACGACATAATAAAAATTCAACCGCACCCCGGATTCCCAGACAGTCTCCCACACTGGTACTAGCGAGGCCTTAAGCTGTGTAACTTCTGCGATCTGACAAGAGCAGGCACATTCAGCTTAGAATGGCCATTGACGTTAAATGCTTTAATCCATAGTGCTATTTAATCGATTGTGAAACAAAATCTAAACGACATAATAAAAAGTCAACCGCACCACGGATTCCCAGACAGTCTCCCACACTGGTACTAGCGAGGCCTTAAGCTGTGTAACTTCTGCGATCTGACGAGAGCAGGCACATTCAGCTTAGAATGGCCATTGACATTAAAAGCCTTAATCCATAGTCCTATTTAATCTATTGTGAAACAAAATCTAAACAACATAATAAAAAGTCAACCGCACCACGGATTCCCAGACAGTCTGACACACTGGTACTAGCGAGGCCTTAAGCTGTGTAACTTCTGCGATCTAACGAGAGCAGGCACATTCAGCTCAGAATGGCCATTGACATTAAATGCTTTAATCCATAGTCCTTTTTAATCGATTGTGAAACAAAATCTAAACGACATATTAAAAAGTCAACCACACCACGTATTCCCAGACAGTCTCCCACACTGGTACTAGCGAGGCCTTAAGCTGTGTAACTTCTGCGATCTGACGAGAGCAGGCACATTCAGCTTAGAATGGCCATTGACATTAAAAGCCTTAATCCATAGTCCTATTTAATCTATTGTGAAACAAAATCTAAACAACATAATAAAAAGTCAACCGCACCACGGATTCCCAGACAGTCTCACACACTGGTACTAGCGAGGCCTTAAGCTGTGTAACTTCCGCGATCTGACGAGAGCAGGGACATTCAGCTTAGAATGGCCATTGACATTAAATGCTTTAATCCATAGTCCTTTTTAATCGATTGTGAAACAAAATCTAAACGACATAATAAAAATTCAACCACACCACGGATTCCCAGACAGTCTCCCACACTGGTACTAGCGAGGCCTTAAGCTGTGTAACTTCTGCGTTCTGACGAGAGCAGGCACATTCAGCTTAGAATAGCCATTGACGTTAAATGCTTTAATCCATAGTCCTATTTAATCTATTGTGAAACAAAATCTAAACGACATAATAAAAAGGCAACTGCACCACGGATTCCCAGACAGTCTCCCACACTGGTACTAGCGGGGCCTTAAGCTGTGTAACTTCTGCGATCTGACGAGAGCAGGGACATTCAGCTTAGAATGGCCATTGACATTAAATCCAAAGTCCTTTTTAATCGATTGTGAAACAAAATCTAAACGACATAATAAAAATTCAACCGCACCACGGATTCCCAGACAGTCTCCCACACTGGTACTAGCGAGGCCTTAAGCTGTGTAACTTCTGCGATCTGACGAGAGCAGGCACATTCAGCTTAGAATAGCCATTGACGTTAAATGCTTTAATCCATAGTCCTATTTAATCTATTGTGAAACAAAATCTAAACGACATAATAAAAAGTCAACCGCACCACGGATTCCCAGACAGTCTCCCACACTGGTACTAGCGAGGCGTTAAGCTGTGTAACTTCTGCAATCTAACGAGAGCAGGCACATTCAGCTTAGAATGGCCATTGACATTAAATGCTTTAATCTATAGTCCTTTTTAATCAATTGTGAAACAAAATCTAAACAACATAATAAAAAGTCAACCGCACCACGGATTCCCAGACAGTCTCACACACTGGTACTAGTGAGGCCTTAAGCTGTGTAACTTCTGCGATCTGACGAGAGCAGGGACATTCAGCTTAGAATGGCCATTGACATTAAATGCTTTAATCCATAGTCCTTTTTAATCGATTGTGAAACAAAATCTAAACGACATAATAAAAAGTCAACCGCACCACGGATTCCCAGGCAGTCTCCCACACTGGTACTAGCGAGGCCTTAAGCTGTGTAACTTCTGCGTTCTGACGAGAGCAGGCACATTCAGCTTAGAATGGCCATTGACATTAAATGCTTTAATCCATAGTCCTATTTAATCTATTGTGAAACAAAATCTAAACGACATAATAAAAAGTCAACCGCACCACGGATTCCAAGACAGTCTCCCACACTGGTACTAGCGAGGCCTTAAGCTGTGTAACTTCTGCGATCTAACGAGGGCAGGCACATTCAGCTTAGAATGGCCATTGACATTAAATGCTTTAATCCATAGTCCTTTTTAATCGATTGTGAAACAAAATCTAAACGACATAATAAATAGTCAACTGCACCACGGATTCCCAGACAGTCTCCCACACTGGTACTAGTGAGGCCTTAAGCTGTGTAACTTATGCGATCTGACGAGAGCAGGGACATTCAGCTTAGAATGGCCATTGACATTAAATGCTTTAATCCATAGTCCTTTTTAATCGATTGTGAAACAAAATCTAAACGACATAATAAAAAGTCAACCGCACCACGGATTCCCAGACAGTCTCCCACACTGGTACTAGCGAGGCCTTAAGTTGTGTAACTTCTGCGATCTGACAAGAGCAGGGACATTCAGCTTAGAATGGCCATTGACATTAAATGCTTTAATCCATAGTCCTTTTTAATCGATTGTGAAACAAAATCTAAACGACATAATAAAAATTCAACCGCACCACGGATTCCCAGACAGTCTCCCACACTGGTACTAGCGAGGCCTTAAGCTGTGTAACTTCTGCGATCTGACGAGAGCAAGCACATTCAGCTTAGAATGGCCATTGACATTAAATGCTGTAATCCATAGTCCTATTTAATCTATTGTGAAACAAAATCTAAACGACATAATAAAAAGTCAACCGCACCACGGATTCCCAGACAGTCTCCCACACTGGTACTAGCGAGGCCTTAAGCTGTGTAACTTCTGCGATCTGACGAGAGCAGGCACATTCAGCTTAGAATGGCCATTGAAGTTAAATGCTTTAATCCATAGTCCTATTTAATCTATTGTGAAACAAAATCTAATCGACATAATAAAAAGTCAACCGCACCACGGATTCCCAGACAGTCTCCCACACTGGTACTAGCGAGGCCTTAAGCTGTGTAACTTCTGCGATCTGACGAGAGCAGGCACATTCAGCTTAGAATGGCCATTGACATTAAAAGCCTTAATCCATAGTCCTATTTAATCTATTGTGAAACAAAATCTAAACAACATAATAAAAAGTCAACCACACCACGGATTCCCAGACAGTCTCCCACACTAGTACTAGCGAGGCCTTAAGCTGTGTAATTTCTGCGTTCTGACGAGAGCAGGCACATTGAGCTTAGAATAGCCATTGACGTTAAATGCTTTAATCCATAGTCCTATTTAATCTATTGTGAAAAAAAATCTAAACGACATAATAAAAAGTCTCCCACACTGGTACTAGCGAGGCGTTAAGCTGTGTAACTTCTGCGATCTAACGAGAGCAGGTACATTCAGCTTAGAATGGCCATTGACATTAAATGCTTTAATCCATAGTCCTTTTTAATCGATTGTGAAACAAAATCTAAACGACATAATAAAAATTCAACCGCACCACGGATTCCCAGACAGTCTCCCACACTGGTACTAGCGAGGCCTTAAGCTGTGTAACTTCTGCGATTTGACGAGAGCAGGCACATTCAGCTTAGAATGGCCATTGACGTTAAATGCTCTAATCCATAGTCCTATTTAATCTATTGTGAAACAAAATCTAAACGACATAATAAAAAGGCAACCGCACCACGGATTCCCAGACAGTCTCCCAAACTGGTACTAGCGGGGCCTTAAGCTGTGTAACTTCTGCGATCTGACGAGAGCAGGGACATTCAGCTTAGAATGGCCATTGACATTAAATCCATAGTCCTTTTTAATCGATTGTGAAACAAAATCTAAACGACATAATAAAAAGTCAACGGCACCACAGATTCCCAGACAGTCTCCCACACTTGTACTAGCGAGGACTTAAGCTGTGTAACTTCTGCGATCTGACGAGAGCAGTCACATTCAGCTTAGAATGGCCATTGACATTAAAAGCCTTAATCCATAGTCCTATTTAATCTATTGTGAAACAAAATCTAAACAACATAATAAAAAGTCAACCGCACCACAGATTCCCAGACAGTCTCCCACACTGGTACTAGCGAGGCCTTAAGCTGTGTAACTTCTGCGATCTGACGAGAGCAGGCACATTCAGCTTAGTATGGCCATTGACATTAAAAGCCTTAATCCATAGACCTATTTAATCTATTGTGAAACAAAATCTAAACAACATAATAAAAAGTCAACCGCACCACGGATTCCCAGACAGTCTCCCACACTGGTACTAGCGAGGCCTTAAGCTGTGTAACTTCTGCGATCTGATGAGAGCAGGCACATTCAGCTTAGAATGGCCATTGACATTAAAAGCCTTAATCCATAGTCCTATTTAATCTATTGTGAAACAAAATCTAAACGACATAATATAAAGTCAACCGCACCACGGATTCCCAGACAGTCTCCCACACTGGTACTAGCGAGGCCTTAAGCTGTGTAACTTCTGCGATCTGACGAGAGCAGGCACATTCAGCTTAGAATGGCCATTGACATTAAATGCTTTAATCCATAGTCCTTTTTAATCGATTGTGAAACAAAATCTAAACGACATAATAAAAAGTTAACCGCATCACGGATTCCCAGACAGTCTCCCACACTGGTACTAGCAAGGCCTTAAGCTGTGTAACTTCTGCGATCTAACGAGAGCAGGCACATTCAGCTTAGAATGGCCATTGACGTTAAATGCTTTAATCCATAGTCCTATTTAATCTATTGTGAAACAAAATCTAAACGACATAATAAAAATTCAACCGCTCCACGGATTCCAGACAGTCTCCCACACTGGTACTAGCGAGGCCTTAAGCTGTGTAACTTCTGCGATCTGACGAGAGCAGGCACATTCAGCTTAGAATGGCCATTGCCGTTAAATGCTTTAATCCATAGTCCTATTTAATCTATTGTGAAACAAAATCTAAACGACATAATAAAAAGTCAACCGCACCACGGATTCCCAGACAGTCACCCACACTGGTACTAGCGAGGCGTTAAGCTGTGTAACTTCTGCGATCTAACGAGAGCAGGCACATTCAGCTTAGAATGGCCATTGACATTAAATGCTTTAATCCATAGTCCTTTTTAATCGATTGTGAAACAAAATCTAAACGGCATAATAAAAAGTCAACCGCACCACGGATTCCCAGACAGTCTCCCACACTGGTACTAGCGAGGCCTTAAGCTGTGTAACTTCTGCGATCTGACGAGAGCAGGCACATTCAGCTTAGAATGGCCATTGACATTAAATGCTTTAATCCATAGTCCTTTTTAATCGATTGTGAAACAAAATCTAAACGACATAATAAAAAGTCAACCGCACCACGGATTCCCAGAAAGTCTCCCACACTGGTACTAGCGAGGCCTTAAGCTGTGTAACTACTGCGATCTGACGAGAGCAGGCACATTCAGCATAGAATGGCCATTGACATTAAAAGCCTTAATCCATAGTCCTATTTAATCTATTGTGAAACAAAATCTAAACAACATAATAAAAAGTCAACCGCACCACGCATTCCCAGACAGTCTCCCACACTGGTACTAGCGAGGCCTTAAGCTGTGTAACTTCTGCGATCTGACGAGAGCAGGCACATTCAGCTTAGAATGGCCATTGACCATAAAAGCCTTAATCCACAGTCCTATTTAATCTATTGTGAAACAAAATCTAAACAACATAATAAAAAGTCAACTGCACCACGGATTCCCAGACAGTCTCCCACACTGGTACTAGGGAGGCCTTAAGCTGTGTAACTTCTGCGATCTGACGAGAGCAGGCACATTCAGCTTAGAATGGCCATTGACATGAAATGCTTTAATCCATAGTCCTTTTTAATCGATTGTGAAACAAAATCTAAACGACATAATAAAAAGTCAACCGCACCACGGATTCCCAGACAGTCTCCCACACTGGTACTAGCGACGCCTTAAGCTGTGTAACTTCTGCGATCTGACGAGAGCAGGCACATTCAGCTTAGAATGGCCATTGACGTTAAATGCTTTAATCCATAGTCCTATTTAATCTATTGTGAAACAAAATCTAAACGACATAATAAAAAGTCAACCGCACCACGGATTCCCAGACAGTCTCCCACAATGGTACTAGCGAGACCTTAAGCTGTGTAACTTCTGCGATCTGACGAGAGCAGGCAAATTCAGTTTAGAATGGCCATTGACATTAAATGCTTTAATCCATAGTCCTTTTTAATCGATTGTGAAACAAAATCTAAACGACATAATAAAAATTCAACCGCACCACGGATTCCCAGACAGTCTCCCACACTGGTACTAGCGAGGCCTTAAGCTGTGTAACTTCTGCGATCTGACGAGAGCAGGCACATTCAGCTTAGAATGGCCATTGACGTTAAATGCTTTAATCCATAGTCCTATTTAATCTATTGTGAAACAAAATCTAAACGACATAATAAAAACTCAACCGCACCACGGATTCCCAGACAGTCTCCCACAATGGTACTAGCGAGGCCTTAAGCTGTGTAACTTCTGCACTGACGAGAGCAGGCACATTCAGTTTAGAATGGCCATTGACATTAAATGCTTTAATCCATAGTGCTTTTTAATCGATTGTGAAACAAAATCTAAACGACATAATAAAAAGTCAACCGCACCACGGATTCCCAGACAGTCTCCCACACTGGTACTAGCGAGGCCTTAAGCTGTGTAACTTCTGCGATCTGACGAGAGCAGGCACATTCAGCTTAGAATCGCCATTGACTTTAAATGCTTTAATCCATAGTCCTATTTATTCTATTGTGAAACAAAATCTAAACGACATAATAAAAAGTAAACCGCACCACGGATTCCCAGACAGTCTCCCACACTGGTAGTAGCGAGGTGTTAAGCTGTGTAACTTCTGCGATCTAACGAGAGCAGGCACATTCAGCTTAGAATGGCCATTGACATTAAATGCTTTAATCCATAGTCCTTTTTAATCGATTGTGAAACAAAATCTAAACGACATAATAAAAAGTCAACCGCACCACGGATTCCCAGACAGTCTCCCACACTGGTACTAGCGAGGCCTTAAGCTGTGTAACTTCTGCGATCTGACGAGAGCAGGCACATTCAGCTTAGAATGGCCATTGACATTAAATGCTTTAATCCATAGTCCTTTTTAATCGATTGTGAAACAAAATCTAAACGACATAATAAAAAGTCAACCGCACCACGGATTCCCAGACAGTCTCCCACACTGGTACTAGCGAGGCCTTAAGCTGTGTAACTTCTGCGATCTGACGAGAGCAGGCACATTCAGCTTAGAATGGCCATTGACATTAAATGCTTTAATCCATAGTCCTTTTTAATCGATTGTGAAACAAAATCTAAACGACATAATAAAAAGTCAACCGCACCACGGATTCCCAGAAAGTCTCCCACACTGGTACTAGCGAGGCCTTAAGCTGTGTAACTTCTGCGATCTGACGAGAGCAGGCACATTCAGCTTAGAATGGCCATTGACATTAAAAGCCTTAATCCATAGTCCTATTTAATCTATTGTGAAACAAAATCTAAACGACATAATAAAAAGTCAAAAGCACCACGGTTTCCCAGACTGGTACTAGCGAGGCCTTAAGCTGTGTAACTTCTGCAATCTGACGAGAGCAGGCACATTCAGCTTAGAATGGCCATTGACATTAAAAGCCTTAATCCATAGTCCTATTTAATCTATTGTGAAACAAAATCTAAACAACATAATAAAAAGTCTCCCACACTGGTACTAGTGAGGCCTTAAGCTGTGTAACTCCTGCGTTCTGACAAGAGCAGGCACATTCAGCTTAGAATGCCCATTGACGTTAAATGTTTTAATCCATAGTCCTATTTAATCTATTGTGAAACAAAATCTAAACGACATAATAAAAAGTCTACCGCACCACGGATTCCCAGACAGTCTCCCACACTGGTACTAGCGAGGCCTTAAGCTGTGTAACTTCTGCGATCTGACGAGAGCAGGGACATTCAGCTTAGAATGGCCATTGACATTAAATGCTTTAATCCATAGTCCTTTTTAATCGATTGTGAAACAAAATCTAAACGACATAATAAAAATTCAACCGCACCACGGATTCCCAGACAGTCTCCCACACTGGTACTAGCGAGGCCTTAAGCTGTGTAACTTCTGCGATCTGACGAGAGCAGGCAAATTCAGCTTAGAATGGCCATTGACGTTAAGTGCTTTACTCCATAGTCCTATTTAATCTATTGTGAAACAAAATCTAAACGACATAATAAAAAGTCAACCGCACCACGGATTCCCAGACAGTCTCCCACACTGATACTAGCGAGGCCTTAAGCTGTGTAACTTCTGCGATCTGACGAGAGAAGGCACATTCAGCTTAGAATGGCCATTGACGTTAAATGCTCTAATCCATAGTCCTATTTAATCTATTGTGAAACAAAATCTAAACGACATAATAAAAAGTCAACCGCACCACAGATTCCCAGACAGTCTCCCACACTGGTACTAGCGAGGCCTTAAGCTGTGTAACTTCTGCGATCTGACGAGAGCAGTCACATTCAGCTTAGAATGGCCATTGACATTAAAAGCCTTAATCCATAGTCCTATTTAATCTATTGTGAAACAAAATCTAACAAACATAATAAAAAGTCAACCGCACCACGGATTCCCAGACAGTCTCCCACACAGCTACTAGCGAGGCCTTAAGCTGTGTAACTTCTGCGATCTGACGAGAGCAGGGACATTCAGCTTAGAATGGCCATTGACATTAAATGCTTTAATCCATAGTCCTATTTAATCTATTGTGAAACAAAATCTAAACGACATAATAAAAAGTCAACCGCACCACGGATTCCCAGACAGTCTCCCACACTGGTACTAGCGAGGCCTTAAGCTGTGTAACTTCTGCGATCTGACGAGAGCAGGCACATTCAGCTTAGAATGGCCATTGACAGTAAATGCTTTAATCCATAGTCCTTTTTAATCGATTGTGAAACAAAATCTAAACGACATAATAAAAAGTCAACCGCACCACGGATTCCCAGACAGTCTCCAACACTGGTACTAGCGAGGCCTTAAGCTGTGTAACTTCTGCGATCTGACGAGAGAAGGCACATTCAGCTTAGAATGGCCATTGACATTAAAAGCCTTAATCCATAGTCCTATTTAATCTATTGTGAAACAAAATCTAACCAACATAATAAAAAGTCAACCGCACCACGGATTTCCAGACAGTCTCCCACACCGGTACTAGCGAGGAATTAAGCTGTGTAACTTCTGCGATCTGACGAGAGCAGGGACATTCAGCTTAGAATGGCCATTGACATTAAATGCTTTAATCCATAGTCTTTTTTAATCGATTGTGAAACAAAATCTAAACGACATAATAAAAATTCAACCGCACCACGGATTCCCAGACAGTCTCCCACACTGGTACTAGCGAGGCCTTAAGCTGTGTAACTTCTGCGATCTGACGAGAGCAGGGACATTCAGCTTAGAATGGCCATTGACATTAAATGCTTTAATCCATAGTCCTTTTTAATCGATTGTGAAACAAAATCTAAACGACATAATAAAAAGTCAACCGCACCACGGATTCCCAGACAGTCTCCCACACTGGTACTAGCGAGGACTTAAGCTGTGTAACTTCTGCGATCTGACGAGAGCAGGCACATTCAGCTTAGAATGGCCAATGACATTAAAAGCCTTAATCCATAGTCCTATTTAATCTATTGTGAAACAAAATCTAAACAACATAATAAAAAGTCAACCGCACCACGCATTCCCAGACAGTCTCCCACACTGGTACCAGCGAGGCCTTAAGCTGTGTAACTTCTGCGATCTGACGAGAGCAGGGACATTCAGCTTAGAATGGCCATTGACATTAAAGGCTTTAATCCATAGTCCTTTTTAATCGATTGTGAAACAAAATCTAAACGACATAATAAAAACTCAACCGCACCACAGACAGTCTCCCACACTGGTACTAGCGAGGCCTTAAGCTGCTTGACTTCTGCGATCTGACGAGAGCAGGGACATTCCACTTAGCATGGCCATTGACATTAAAAGCCTTAATCCATAGTCCTATTTAATCTATTGTGAAACAAAATCTAAACGACATAATAAAAATTCAACCGCACCACGGATTCCCAGACAGTCTCCCACACTGGTACTAGCGAGGCCTTAAGCTGTGTAACTTCTGCGATCTGACGAGAGCAGGCAAATTCAGCTTAGAATGGCCATTGACGTTAAGTGCTTTACTCCATAGTCCTATTTAATCTATTGTGAAACAAAATCTAAACGACATAATAAAAAGTCAACCGCACCACGGATTCCCAGACAGTCTCCCACACTGATACTAGCGAGGCCTTAAGCTGTGTAACTTCTGCGATCTGACGAGAGAAGGCACATTCAGCTTAGAATGGCCATTGACGTTAAATGCTCTAATCCATAGTCCTATTTAATCTATTGTGAAACAAAATCTAAACGACATAATAAAAAGTCAACCGCACCACAGATTCCCAGACAGTCTCCCACACTGGTACTAGCGAGGCCTTAAGCTGTGTAACTTCTGCGATCTGACGAGAGCAGTCACATTCAGCTTAGAATGGCCATTGACATTAAAAGCCTTAATCCATAGTCCTATTTAATCTATTGTGAAACAAAATCTAACAAACATAATAAAAAGTCAACCGCACCACGGATTCCCAGACAGTCTCCCACACAGCTACTAGCGAGGCCTTAAGCTGTGTAACTTCTGCGATCTGACGAGAGCAGGGACATTCAGCTTAGAATGGCCATTGACATTAAATGCTTTAATCCATAGTCCTATTTAATCTATTGTGAAACAAAATCTAAACGACATAATAAAAAGTCAACCGCACCACGGATTCCCAGACAGTCTCCCACACTGGTACTAGCGAGGCCTTAAGCTGTGTAACTTCTGCGATCTGACGAGAGCAGGCACATTCAGCTTAGAATGGCCATTGACAGTAAATGCTTTAATCCATAGTCCTTTTTAATCGATTGTGAAACAAAATCTAAACGACATAATAAAAAGTCAACCGCACCACGAATTCCCAGACAGTCTCCAACACTGGTACTAGCGAGGCCTTAAGCTGTGTAACTTCTGCGATCTGACGAGAGAAGGCACATTCAGCTTAGAATGGCCATTGACATTAAAAGCCTTAATCCATAGTCCTATTTAATCTATTGTGAAACAAAATCTAACCAACATAATAAAAAGTCAACCGCACCACGGATTCCCAGACAGTCTCCCACACCGGTACTAGCGAGGAATTAAGCTGTGTAACTTCTGCGATCTGACGAGAGCAGGGACATTCAGCTTAGAATGGCCATTGACATTAAATGCTTTAATCCATAGTCTTTTTTAATCGATTGTGAAACAAAATCTAAACGACATAATAAAAATTCAACCGCACCACGGATTCCCAGACAGTCTCCCACACTGGTACTAGCGAGGCCTTAAGCTGTGTAACTTCTGCGATCTGACGAGAGCAGGGACATTCAGCTTAGAATGGCCATTGACATTAAATGCTTTAATCCATAGTCCTTTTTAATCGATTGTGAAACAAAATCTAAACGACATAATAAAAAGTCAACCGCACCACGGATTCCCAGACAGTCTCCCACACTGGTACTAGCGAGGACTTAAGCTGTGTAACTTCTGCGATCTGACGAGAGCAGGCACATTCAGCTTAGAATGGCCATTGACATTAAAAGCCTTAATCCATAGTCCTATTTAATCTATTGTGAAACAAAATCTAAACAACATAATAAAAAGTCAACCGCACCACGCATTCCCAGACAGTCTCCCACACTGGTACCAGCGAGGCCTTAAGCTTTGTAACTTCTGCGATCTGACGAGAGCAGGGACATTCAGCTTAGAATGGCCATTGACATTAAAGGCTTTAATCCATAGTCCTTTTTAATCGATTGTGAAACAAAATCTAAACGACATAATAAAAACTCAACCGCACCACAGACAGTCTACCACACTGGTACTAGCGAGGCCTTAAGCTGTGTAACTTCTGCGTTCGGACGAGAGCAGGCAAATTCAGCTTAGAATGGCCATTGACGTTAAATGCTTTAATCCATAGTCCTATTTAATCTATTGTGAAACAAAATCTAAACGACATAATAAAAAGTCAACCGCACCACGGATTCCCAGACAGTCTCCCACACTGGTACTAGCGAGGCCTTAAGATGTGCAACTTCTGCGATCTGACGAGAGCAGGCACATTCAGCTTAGAATGGCCATTGACATTAAAAGCCTTAATCCATAGTCCTATTTAATCTATTGTGAAACAAAATCTAAACATAATAAAAAGTCAACCGCACCACGGATTCCCAGACAGTCTCCCACACTGGTACTAGCGAGGACTTAAGCTATGTAACTTCTGCGTTCTGACGAGAGCAGGCACATTCAGCTTAGAATGGCCATTGACGTTAAATGCTTTAATCCATAGTCCTTTTTAATCGACTGTGAAACAAAATCTAAACGACATAATAAAAAGTCAACCGCACCACGGATTCCCAGACAGTCTCCCACACTGGTATCAGCGAGGCCTTAAGCTGTGTAACTTCTGCGATCTGACGAGAGCAGGGACATTCAGCTTAGAATGGCCATTGACATTAATTGCTTTAATCCATAGTCCTTTTTAATCGATTGTGAAACAAAATCTAAACGACATAATAAAAAGTCAACCGCACCACGGATTCCCAGACAGTCTCCCACACTGGTACTAGCGAGGCCTTAAGCTGTGTAACTTCTGCGATCTAACAAGAGCAGGTACATTCAGCTTAGAATGGCCATTGACATTAAATGCTTTAATCCATAGTCCTTTTTAATCGATTGTGAAACAAAACCTAAACGACATAATAAAAAGTCAACCGCACCACGGATTCCCAGACAGTCTCCCACACTGGTACTAGCGAGGCCTTAAGCTGTGTAACTTCTGCGATATGACGAGAGCAGGCACATTCAGCTTAGAATGGCCATTGACATTAAAAGCCTTAATCCATAGTCCTATTTAATCTATTGTGAAACAAAATCTAAACAACATAATAAAAAGTCAACCGCACCACGGATTCCCAGACAGTCTCCCACACTGGTACTAGCGAGGCCTTAAGCTGTGTAACTTCTGCGATCTGACGAGAGCAAGCACATTCAGCTTAGAATGGCCATTGACATTAAATGCTTTAATCCATAGTCCTTTTTAATCGATTGTGAAACAAAATCTAAACGACATAATAAAATGTCAACCGCACCACGGATTCCCAGACAGTCTCCCACACTGGTACTAGCGAGGCCTTAAGCTGTGTAACTTCTGCGATCTGACGAGAGCAGGCACATTCAGCTTAGAATGGCCATTGACATTAAATGCTTTAATCCATAGTCCTTTTTAATCGATTGTGAAACAAAATCTAAACGACATAATAAAAAGTCAACCGCACCACGGATTCCCAGACAGTCTCCCACACTGGTACTAGCGAGGCCTTAAGCTGTGTAACTTCTACGATCTGACGAGAGCAGGCACATTCAGCTTAGAATGGCCATTGACATGAAATGCTTTAATCCATAGTCCTTTTTAATCGATTGTGAAACAAAGTTTAAACGACATAATAAAAAGGTAACCACACCACGGATTCCCAGACAGTCTCCCACACTGGTACTAGCGAGGCCTTAAGCTGTGTAACTTCTGCGATCTGACGAGAGCAGGCACATTCAGCTTAGAATGGCCATTGACATTAAATGCTTTAATCCATAGTCCTTTTTAATCGATTGTGAAACAAAATCTAAACGACATAATAAAAAGTCAAAAGCACCACGGTTTCCCAGACAGTTTCCCACACTGGTACTAGCGAGGCCTTAAGCTGTGTAACTTCTGCGATCTGACGAGAGCAGGCACATTCAGCTTAGAATGGCCATTGACATGAAATGCTTTAATCCATAGTCCTTTTTAATCGATTGTGAAACAAAATTTAAACGACAGAATAAAAAGGTAACCGCACCACGGATTCCCACACAGTCTCCCACACTGGTACTAGCGAGGCCTTAAGCTGTGTAACTTCTGCGATCTGACGAGAGCAGGCACATTCAGCTTAGAATGGCCATTGACGTTAAATGCTTTAATCCATAGTCCTATTTAATCTATTGTGAAACAAAATCTAAACGACATAATAAAAAGTCAAAAGCACCACGGTTTCCCAGACTGGTACTAGCGAGGCCTTAAGCTGTGTAACTTCTGCAATCTGACGAGAGCAGGCACATTCAGCTTAGAATGGCCATTGACATTAAAAGCCTTAATCCATAGTCCTATTTAATCTATTGTGAAACAAAATCTAAACAACATAATAAAAAGTCTCCCACACTGGTACTAGTGAGGCCTTAAGCTGTGTATCTCCTGCGTTCTGACAAGAGCAGGCACATTCAGCTTAGAATGCCCATTGACGTTAAATGTTTTAATCCATAGTCCTATTTAATCTATTGTGAAACAAAATCTAAACGACATAATAAAAAGTCTACCGCACCACGGATTCCCAGACAGTCTCCCACACTGGTACTAGCGAGGCCTTAAGCTGTGTAACTTCTGCGATCTGACGAGAGCAGGGACATTCAGCTTAGAATGGCCATTGACATTAAATGCTTTAATCCATAGTCCTTTTTAATCGATTGTGAAACAAAATCTAAACGACATAATAAAAATTCAACCGCACCACGGATTCCCAGACAGTCTCCCACACTGGTACTAGCGAGGCCTTAAGCTGTGTAACTTCTGCGATCTGACGAGAGCAGGCAAATTCAGCTTAGAATGGCCATTGACGTTAAGTGCTTTACTCCATAGTCCTATTTAATCTATTGTGAAACAAAATCTAAACGACATAATAAAAAGTCAACCGCACCACGGATTCCCAGACAGTCTCCCACACTGATACTAGCGAGGCCTTAAGCTGTGTAACTTCTGCGATCTGACGAGAGAAGGCACATTCAGCTTAGAATGGCCATTGACGTTAAATGCTCTAATCCATAGTCCTATTTAATCTATTGTGAAACAAAATCTAAACGACATAATAAAAAGTCAACCGCACCACAGATTCCCAGACAGTCTCCCACACTGGTACTAGCGAGGCCTTAAGCTGTGTAACTTCTGCGATCTGACGAGAGCAGTCACATTCAGCTTAGAATGGCCATTGACATTAAAAGCCTTAATCCATAGTCCTATTTAATCTATTGTGAAACAAAATCTAACAAACATAATAAAAAGTCAACCGCACCACGGATCCCCAGACAGTCTCCCACACAGCTACTAGCGAGGCCTTAAGCTGTGTAACTTCTGCGATCTGACGAGAGCAGGGACATTCAGCTTAGAATGGCCATTGACATTAAATGCTTTAATCCATAGTCCTATTTAATCTATTGTGAAACAAAATCTAAACGACATAATAAGAAGTCAACCGCACCACGGATTCCCAGACAGTCTCCCACACTGGTACTAGCGAGGCCTTAAGCTGTGTAACTTCTGCGATCTGACGAGAGCAGGCACATTCAGCTTAGAATGGCCATTGACAATAAATGCTTTAATCCATAGTCCTTTTTAATCGATTGTGAAACAAAATCTAAACGACATAATAAAAAGTCAACCGCACCACGGATTCCCAGACAGTCTCCAACACTGGTACTAGCGAGGCCTTAAGCTGCGTAACTTCTGCGATCTGACGAGAGAAGGCACATTCAGCTTAGAATGGCCATTGACATTAAAAGCCTTAATCCATAGTCCTATTTAATCTATTGTGAAACAAAATCTAACCAACATAATAAAAAGTCAACCGCACCACGGATTCCCAGACAGTCTCCCACACCGGTACTAGCGAGGAATTAAGCTGTGTAACTTCTGCGATCTGACGAGAGCAGGGACATTCAGCTTAGAATGGCCATTGACATTAAATGCTTTAATCCATAGTCTTTTTTAATCGATTGTGAAACAAAATCTAAACGACATAATAAAAATTCAACCGCACCACGGATTCCCAGACAGTCTCCCACACTGGTACTAGCGAGGCCTTAAGCTGTGTAACTTCTGCGTTCTGACGAGAGCAGGGACATTCAGCTTAGAATGGCCATTGACATTAAATGCTTTAATCCATAGTCCTTTTTAATCGATTGTGAAACAAAATCTAAACGACATAATAAAAATTCAACCGCACCACGGATTCCCAGACAGTCTCCCACACTGGTACTAGCGAGGCCTTAAGCTGTGTAATTTCTGCGTTCTGACGAGAGAAGGCACATTCAGCTTAGAATGGCCATTGACGTTAAATGCTTTAATCCATAGTCCTATTTAATCGATTGTGAAACAAAATCTAAACGACATTATAAAAAGTCAACCGCACCACGGATTCCCAGACAGTCTCCCACACTGGTACTAGCGAGGCGTTAAGCTGTGTAACTTCTGTGATCTAACGAGAGCAGGCACATTCAGCTCAGAATGGCCATTGACTTTAAATGCTTTAATCCATAGTCCTTTTAAATCGATTGTGAAACAAAATCTAAACGACATAATAAAAAGTCAACCGCACCACGAATTCCCAGACAGTCTTCCACACTTGTACTAGCGAGGCCTTAAGATGTGTAACTTCTGCGATCTGACGAGAGCAGGCACATTCAGCTTAGAATGGCCATTGACATTAAGAGCCTTAATCCATAGTCCTATTTAATCTATTGTGAAACAAAATCTAAACAACATAATAAAAAGTCAACCACACGAGGCATTCCCAGACAGTCTCCCACACTGGTACTAGCGAGGCCTTAAGCTGTGTAACTTCTGCGATCTGACGAGAGCAGGGACATTCAGCTTAGAATGGCCATTGCCATTAAATGCTTTAATCCATAGTCCTTTTTAATCGATTGTGAAACAAAATCTAAACGACATAATAAAAATTCAACCGCACCACGGATTCCCAGACAGTCTCCAACGCTGGTACTAGCGAGGCCTTAAGCTGTGTAACTTCTGCGTTCTGACGAGAGCAGGCACATTCAGTTTAGAATGGCCATTGACATTAAAAGCCTTAATCCATAGTCCTATTTAATCTATTGTGAAACAAAATCTAAACAACATAATGAAAAGTCAACCGCACCACGGATTCCCAGACAGTCTCCCACACTGGTACTAGCGAGGCCTTAAGCTGTGTAACTTCTGCGATCTGACGAGAGCAGGGACATTCAGCTTAGAATGGCCATTGACATTAAATGCTTTAATCCATAGTCCTTTTTAATCGATTGTGAAACAAAATCTAAACGACATAATAAAAATTCAACCGCACCACGGATTCCCAGACAGTCTCCCACACTGGTACTAGCAAGGCCTTAAGCTGTGTAACTTCTGCGATCTGACGAGAGCAGGCACATTCAGTTTAGAAGGGCCATTGACAATAAATGCTTTAATCCATAGTCCTTTTTAATGGATTGTGAAACAAAATCTAAACGACATAATAAAAAGTCAACCGCACCACGGATTCCCAGACAGTCTCCCACACTGGTACTAGCGAGGGCTTAAGCCGTGTAACTTCTGCGATCTGACGAGAGCAGGCACATTCAGCTTAGAATGGCCATTGAAGTTAAATGCTTTAATCCACAGTCCTATTTAATCTATTGTGAAACAAAATCTAAACGACATAATAAAAATTCAACCGCACCACGGATTCCCAGACAGTCTCCCACACTGGTACTAGCGAGGCCTTAAGCTGTGTAACTTCTGCGATCTGACGAAAGGAGGCACATTCAGCTTAGGATGGCCATTGACGTTAAATGCTTTAATCCATAGTCCTATTTAATCTATTGTGAAACAAAATCTAAACGACATAATAAAAAGTCAACCACACCACGGATTCCCAGACAGTCTCCCACACTGGTTCTAGCGAGGCGTTAAGCTGTGCAACTTCTGCAATCTAACGAGAGCAGGCACATTCAGCTTAGAATGGCCATTGACATTAAATGCTTTAATCCATATTCCTTTTTAATCGATTGTGAAACAAAATCTAAACGACATAATAAAAAGTCAACCGCACCACGGATTCCCAGACAGTCTCCCACACTGGTACTAACGAGGCCTTAAGCTGTGTAACTTCTGCGATCTGACGAGAGCAGGCACATTCAGCTTAGAATGGCCATTGCCATTAAAAGCCTTAATCCATAGTCCTATTTAATCTATTGTGAAACAAAATCTAAACAACATAATAAAAAGTCAACCGCACCACAGATTCCCAGACAGTCTCCCACACTGGTACTAGCGAGGCCTTAAGCTGTGTAACTTCTGCGATCTGACGAGAGCAGGGACATTCAGTTTAGAATGGCCATTGACATTAAATGCTTTAATCCATAGTCCTTTTTAATCGATTGTGAAACAAAATCTAAACGACATAATAAAAAGTCAACCGCACCACGGATTCCCAGACAGTCTCCCACACTGGTACTAGCGAGGCCTTAAGCTGTGTAACTTCTGCGATCTGACGAGAGCAGGTACATTCAGCTTAGAATGGCCATTGACATTAAAAGCCTTAATCCATAGTCCTATTTAATCTATTGTGAAACAAAATCTAAACAAAATAATAAAAAGTCAACCGCACCACGGATTCCCAGACAGTCTCCCACACTGGTACTAGCGAGGCCTTGAGCTGTGTAACTTCTGCGATCTGACGAGAGCAGGTACATTCAGCTTAGAATGGCCATTGACATTAAAAGCCTTAATCCATAGTCCTATTTAATCTATTGTGAAACAAAATCTAAACAACATAATAAAAAGTCAACCGCACCACGGATTCCCAGAGAGTCTCCCACACTGGTACTAGCGAGGCCTTAAGCTGTGTAACTTCTGCGATCTGACGAGAGCAGGGACATTCAGCTTAGAATGGCCATTGACATTAAATGCTTTAATCCATAGTCCTTTTTAATCGATTGTGAAACAAAATCTCAACGACATAATAAAAAGTCAACCGCACCACGGATTCCCAGACAGTCTCCCACACTGGTACTAGCGAGGCCTTAAGCTGTGTAACTTCTGCGATCTGACGAGAGCAGGTACATTCAGCTTAGAATGGCCATTGACATTAAAAGCCTTAATCCATAGTCCTATTTAATCTATTGTGAAACAAAATCTAAACAACATAATAAAAAGTCAACCGCACCACGGATTCCCAGACAGTCTCCCACACTGGTACTAGCGAGGCCTTAAGCTGTGTAACTTCTGCGATCTGACGAGAGCAGGCACATTCAGCTTAGAATGGCCATTGATGTTAAATGCTTTAATCCATAGTCCTATTTAATCTATTGTGAAACAAAATCTAAACGACATAATAAAAAGTCAGCCGCACCACGGATTCCCAGACAGTCTCCCACAATGGTACTAGCGAGGCCTTAAGCTGTGTAACTTCTGCGATCTGACGAGAGCAGGGACATTCAGCTTAGAATGGCCATTGACATCAAATGCTTTAATCCATAGTCCTTTTTAATCGATTGTGAAACAAAATCTAAACGACATAATAAAAATTCAACCGCACCACGGATTCCCAGACAGTCTCCCACACTGGTACTAGCGAGGCCTTAAGCTGTGTAACTTCTGCGATCTGACGAGAGCAGGCACATTCAGCTTAGAATGGCCATTGACGTCAAATGCTTTAATCCATAGTCCTATTTAATCTATTGTGAAACAAAATGTAAACGACATAATAAAAAGTCAACTGCACCACGGATTCCCAGACAGTCTCCCACACTGGTACTAGCGAGGCGTTAAGCTGTGTAACTTCTGCGATCTAACGAGAGCAGGCACATTCAGCTTAGAATGGCCATTGACATTAAATGCTTTAATCCATAGTCCTTTTTAATCGATTGTGAAACAAAATCTAAACGACATAATAAAAAGTCAACCGCACCACGGATTCCCAGACAGTCTCCCACACTGGTACTAGCGAGGCCTTAAGCTGTGTAACTTCTGCGATCTGACGAGAGCAGGCACATTCAGCTTAGAATGGCCATTGACATTAAAAGCCTTAATCCATAGTCCTATTTAATTTATTGTGAAACAAAATCTAAACAACATAATAAAAAGTCAACCGCACCACAGATTCCCAGACAGTCTCCCACACTGGTACTAGCAAAGCCTTAAGCTTTGTAACTTCTGCGATCTGACGAGAGCAGGCACATTCAGCTTAGAATAGCCATTGACATTAAATGCTTTAATCCATAGTCCTTTTTAATCGATTGTGAAACAAAATCTAAACGACATAATACAAAGTCAACCGCACCACGGATTCCCAGACAGTCTCCCACACTGGTACTAGCGAGACCTTAAGCTGTGTAACTTCTGCGGTCTGACGAGAGCAGGCACATTCAGCTTAGAATGGCCATTGACGTTAAATGCTTTAATCCAAAGTCCTATTTAATCTATTGTGAAACAAAATCTAAACGACATAATAAAAAGTCAACCGCACCACGGATTCCCAGACAGTCTCCCACACTGGTACTAGCGAGGCGTTAAGCTGTGTAACTTCTGCGATCTGACGAGAGCAGGCACATTCAGCTCAGAATGGCCATTGACATTAAAAGCCTTAATCCATAGTCCTATTTAATCTATTGTGAAACAAAATCTAAACGACATAATAAAAAGTCAACCGCACCACGGATTCCCACACTGGTACTAACGAGTCCTTAAGCTGTGTAACTTCTGCGATCTGACGAGGGCAGGCACATTCAGCTTAGAATGGCCATTGACCTTAAATGCTTTAATCCACAGTCCTTTTTAATCGATTGTGAAACAAAATCTAAACGACATAATAAAAAGTCAACCGCACCACGGATTCCCACACTGGTACTAGCGAGGCCTTAAGCTGTGTAACTTCTGCGATCTGACGAGAGCAGGCACATTCAGCTTAGAATGGCCATTGACATTAAATGCGTTAATCCATAGTCCTTTTTAATCGATTGTGAAACAAAATCTAAACGACATAATAAAAATTCAACCGCACCACGGATTTCCAGACAGTCTCCCACACTGGTACTAGCGAGGCCTTAAGCTGTGTAACTTCTGCGATCTGACGAGAGCAGGCACATTCAGCTTAGAATGGCCATTGACATTAAATGCTTTAATCCATAGTCCTTTTTAATCGATTGTGAAACAAAATCTAAACGACATAATAAAAAGTCAACCGCACCACGGATTCCCAGACAGTCTCCCACACTGGTACTAGCGAGGCCTTAAGCTGTGTAACTTCTGCGATCTGACGAGAGCAGGGACATTCAGCGTAGAATGGCCATTGACATTAAATGCTTTAATCCATAGTCCTTTTTAATCTATTGTGAAACAAAATCTAAACAACATAATAAAAAGTCAACCGCACCACGGATTCCCAGACAGTCTCCCACACTGGTACTAGCGAGGCCTTAAGCTGTGTAACTACTGCGATCTGACGAGAGCATGCACATTCAGCTTAGAATGGCCATTGACATTAAAAGCCTTAATCCATAGTCCTATTTAATCTATTGTGAAACAAAATCTAAACAACATAATAAAAAGTCAACCGCACCACGGATTCCCAGACAGTCTCCCACACTGGTACTAACGAGTCCTTAAGCTGTGCAACTTCTGCGATCTGACGAGAGCAGGGACATTCAGCTTAGAATGGCCATTGACATTAAATGCTTTAATCCAGAGTCCTTTTTAATCGATTGTAAAACAAAATCTAAACGACATAATAAAAATTCAACCGCACCACGGATTCCCAGACAGTCTCCCACACTGGTACTAGCGAGGCCTTAAGCTGTGTAACTTCTGCGATCTGACGAGAGCAGGCACATTCAGCTTAGAATGGCCATTGACATTAAATGTTTTAATCCATAGTCCTTTTTAATCGATTGTGAAACAAAATCTAAACGACATAATAAAAAGTCAACCGCACCACAGATTCCCAGACAGTCTCCCACACTGGTACTACCGAGGCCTTAAGCTGTGTAACTTCTGCGATCTGACGAGAGCAGGGACATTCAGCTTAGAATGGGCATTGACATTAAATGCTTTAATCCATAGTCCTTTTTAATCGATTGTGAAACAAAATCTAAACGACATAATAAAAATTCAACCACACCACGGATTCCCAGACAGTCTCCCACAATGGTACTAGCGAGGCCTTAAGCTGTGTAACTTCTGCGTTCTGACGAGAGCAGGCACATTCAGCTTAGAATGGCCATTAACGTTAAATGCTTTAATCCATAGTCCTATTTAATCTATTGTGAAACAAAATCTAAACGACATAATAAAAAGTCAACCGCACCGCGGATTTCCAGACAGTCTCCCACACTGGTACTAGCGAGGCCTTAAGCTGTGTAACTTCTGCGATCTGACGAGAGCAGGGACATTCAGCTTAGAATGGCCATTGACATTAAATGCTTTAATCCATAGTCCTTTTTAATCGATTGTGAAACAAAATCTAAACGACATAATACAAATTCAACCGCACCACGGATTCCCACACTGGTACTAGCGAGGCCTTAAGCTGTGTAACTTCTGCGATCTGACGAGAGCAGGCACATTCAGCTTAGAATGGCCATTGACATTAAATGCTTTAATCCATAGTCCTTTTTAATCGATTGTGAAACAAAATCTAAACGACATAATAAAAAGTCAACCGCACCACGGATTCCCAGACAGTCTCCCACACTGGTACTAGCGAGGCCTTAAGCTGTGTAACTTCTGCGATCTGACGAGAGCAGGGACATTCAGCGTAGAATGGCCATTGACATTAAATGCTTTAATCCATAGTCCTTTTTAATCTATTGTGAAACAAAATAATAAAAAGACAACCGCACCACGGATTCCCAGACAGTCTCCCACACTGGTACTAGCGAGGCCTTAAGCTGTGTAACTTCTGCGATCTGACGAGAGCAGGGACATTCAGCTTAGAATGGCCATTGACATTAAATGCTGAAATCCATAGTCCTTTTTAATCGATTGTGAAACAAAATCTAAACGACATAATAAAAAGTCAACCGCACCACGGATTCCCAGACAGTCTCCCACACTGGTACTAGCGAGGCCTTAAGCTGTGTAACTTCTGCGATCTGACGAGAGCAGGGACATTCCGCTTAGAATGGCCATTGACATTAAATGCTGAAATCCATAGTCCTTTTTAATCGATTGTGAAACAAAATCTAAACGACATAATAAAAAGTCAACCGCACCACGGATTCCCAGACAGTCTCCCACACTGGTACTAGCGAGGCCTTAAGCTGTGTAACTTCTGCGATCTGACGAGAGCAGGGACATTCAGCTTAGAATGGCCATTGACATTATATGCTGTAATCCATAGTCCTTTTTAATAGATTGTGAAGCAAAATCTAAACGACATAATAAAATGTCAACCGCACCACGGATTCCCAGACAGTCTCCCACACTGGTACTAGCGAGGCCTTAAGCTGTGTAACTTCTGCGATCTGACGAGAGCAGGCACATTCAGCTTAGAATGGCCATTGACATTAAATGCTGTAATCCATAGTCCTTTTTAATCGATTGTCAAACAAAATCTAAACGACATAATAAAATGTCAACCGCACCACGGATTCCCAGACAGTCTCCCACACTGGTATTAGCAAGGCCTTAAGCTGTGTAACTTCTGCGTTCTGATGAGAGCAGGCACATTCAGCTTAGAATGGCCATTGACATTAAAAGCCTTAATCCATAGTTCTATTTAATCTATTGTGAAACAAAATCTAAACAACATAATAAAAAGTCAACCGCACCACGGATTCCCAGACAGTCTCCCACACTGGTACTAGCGAGGCCTTAAGCTGTGTAAGTTCTGCGATCTGACGAGAGCATGGACATTCAGCTTAGAATGGCCATTGACATTAAATGCTTTAATCCATAGTCCTTTTTAATCGATTGTGAAACAAAATCTAAACGACATAATAAAAATTCAACCGCACCACGCATTCCCAGAGAGTCTCCCACACTGGTACTAGCGAAGCCTTAAGCTGTGTAAGTTCTGCGATCTGACAAGAGCAGGCACGTTCAGCTTAGAATGGCCACTGACATTAAATGATTTAATCCATAGTCCTTTTTAATCGATTGTGAAACAAAATCTAAACGACATAATAAAAAGTCAACCGCACCACGGATTCCCAGACAGTCTCCCACACTGGTACTAGCGAGGCCATAAGCTGTGTAACTTCTGCGATCTGACGAGAGCAGGCACATTCAGCTTAGAATGGCCATTGACATTAAAATCCTTAATCCATAGTCCTATTTAATCTATTGTGAAACAAAATCTAAACAACATAATAAAAAGTCAACCGCACCACGGATTCCCAGACAGTCAACCACACTGGTACTAGCGAGGCCTTAAGCTGTGTAACTTCTGCGATCTGACGAGAGCAGGCACATTCAGCTTTGAATGGCCATTGACATTAAATGCTTTAATCCATAGTCCTTTTTAATCGATTGTGAAACAAAATCTAAACGACATAATAAAAATTCAACCGCACCACGGATTCCCAGACGGTCTCCCACACTGGTACTAGCGAGGCCTTAAGCTGTGTAACTTCTGCGATCTGACGAGAGCAGGCACATTCAGATTAGAATGGCCACTGACATTAAATGGTTTAATCCATAGTCCTTTTTAATCGATTGTGAAACAAAATCTAAACGACATAATAAAAAGTCAACCGCACCACGGATTCCCAGACAGTCTCCCACACTGGTACTAGCGAGGCCTTAAGCTGTGTAACTTCTGCGATCTGACGAGAGCAGGCACATTCAGCTTAGAATGGCCATTGACATTAAATGCTTTAATCCATAGTCCTTTTTAATCGATTGTGAAACAAAATCTAAACGACATAATAAAAAGTCAACCGCACCACAGATTCCCAGACAGTCTCCCACACTGGTACTAGCGAGGCCTTAAGCTGTGTAACTTCTGCGATCTGACGAGAGCAGGCACATTCAGCTTAGAATGGCCATTGACATTAAAAGCTTTAATCCATAGTCCTATTTAATCTATTGTGAAACAAAATCTAAACAACATAATAAAAAGTCAACCGCACCACGCATTCCCAGACATTCTCCCACACTGTTACCAGCGAGGCCTTAAGCTGTGTAACTTCTGCGATCTGACGAGAGCAGGGACATTCAGCTTAGAATGGCCATTGACATTAAAGGCTTTAATCCATAGTCCTTTTTAATCGATTGTGAAACAAAATCTAAACGACATAATAAAAAGTTAACAGCACCACGGATTCCCAGACAGTCTCCCACACTGGTACTAGCGAGGCCTTAAGCTGTGTAACTTCTGCGATCTGACGAGAGCAGGCACATTCAGCTTAGAATGGCCATTGACGTTAAATGATTTAATCCATAGTCCTATTTAATCTATTGTGAAACAAAATCTAAACGACATAATAAAAAGTCAACCGCACCACGGATTCCCAGACAGTCTCCCACACTGGTACTAGGGAGGCGTTAAGCTGTGTAACTTCTGCGATCTAACAAGAGCAGGCATATTCAGCTTAGAATGGCCATTGACATTAAATGCTTTAATCCATAGTCCTTTTTAATCGATTGTGAAACAAAATCTAAACAACATAATAAAAAGTCAACCGCACCACGGATTCCCAGACAGTCTCCCACACTGGTACTAGCGAGGCGTTAAGCTGTGCTGTGTAACTTCTGCGATCTAACGAGAGCAGGCACATTCAGCTTAGAATGGCCATTGATATTAAATGCTTTAACCCATTATTTCGTTTAGATTTTGTTAACCGCACCACGGATTCCCAGACAGTCTCCCACACTGGTACTAGAAAGGCCTTAAGCTGTGTAACTTCTGCGTTCGGACGAGAGCAGGCACATTCAGCTTAGAATGGCCATTGACGTTAAATGCTTTAATCCATAGTCCTATTTAATCTATTGTGAAACAAAATCTAAACGACATAATAAAAAGTCAACCGCACCACGGATTCCCAGACAGTCTCCCACACTGGTACTAGCGAGGCGTTAAGCTGTGTAACTTCTGCGATCTAACGAGAGCAGGCACATTCAGCTTAGAATGGCCATTGACTTTAAATGTTTTAATCCATAGTCCTTTTTAATCGATTGTGAAACAAAATCTAAACGACATAATAAAAAGTCAACCGCACCACCGATTCCCAGACAGTCTCCCACACTGGTACTAGCGAGGCCTTAAGCTGTGTAACTTCTGCGATCTGACGAGAGCAGGCACATTCAGCTTAGAATGGCCATTGACATTAAAAGCCTTAATCCATAGTCCTATTTAATCGATTGTGAAACAAAATCTAAACGACATAATAAAAAGTCAACCGCACCACGGATTCACAGACAGTCTCCCACACTGGTACTAGCGAGGCCTTAAGCTGTGTAACTTCTGCGATCTGACGAGAGCAGGCACATTCAGCTTAGAATGGCCATTGACATTAAATGCTTTAATCCATAGTCCTTTTTAATCGATTGTGAAACAAAATCTAAACGACATAATAAAAAGTCAACAGCACCACGGATTCCCAGACAGTCTCCCACACTGGTACTAGCGAGGCCTTAAGCTGTGTAACTTCTGCGATCTGACGAGAGCAGGGACATTCAGCTTAGAATGGCCATTGACATTAAATGCTTTAATCCATAGTCCTTTTTAATCGATTGTGAAACAAAATCTAAACGACATAATAAAAATTCAACCGCACAACGGATTCCGAGACAGTCTCCCACACTGGTACTAGCGAGGCCTTAAGCTGGGTAACTTCTGCGATCTGACGAGAGCAGGCACATTCAGCTTAGAATGGCCATTGACGTTAAATGATTTAATTCATAGTCCTATTTAATCTATTGTGAAACAAAATCTAAACGACATAATAAAAAGTCAACCGCACCACGGATTCCCAGACAGTCTCCCACACTGGTACTAGGGAGGCGTTAAGCTGTGTAACTTCTGCGATCTAACGAGAGCAGGCACATTCAGCTTAGAATGGCCATTGACATTAAATGCTTTAATCCATAGTCCTTTTTAATCGATTGTGAAACAAAATCTAAACGACATAATAAAAAGTCAACCGCACCACAGATTCCCAGACAGTCTCCCACACTGGTACTAGCGAGGCCTTAAGCTGTGTAACTTCTGCGATCTGACGAGAGCAGGCACATTCAGTTTAGAATGACCATTGACGTTAAATGATTTAATCCATAGTCCTATTTAATCTATTGTGAAACAAAATCTAAACAACATAATAAAAAGTCAACCGCACCACGGATTCCCAGACAGTCTCCCACACTGGTACTAGGGAGGCGTTAAGCTGTGTAACTTCTGCGTTCTGACGAGAGCAGGCACATTCAGCTTAGAATGGCCATTGACTTCAAATGCTTTAATCCATAGTCCTTTTTAATCGATTGTGAAACAAAATCTAAACGACATAATAAAAAGTCAACCGCACCACGGATTCCCAGCCAGTCTCCCACACTGGTACTAGCGAGGCCTTAAGCTGTGTAACTTCTGCGATCTGACGAGAGCAGGCACATTCAGCTTAGAATGGCCATTGACATTAAAAGCCTTAATCCATAGTCCTAATTAATCTATTGTGAAACAAAATCTAAACAACATAATAAAAAGTCAACCGCACCACGGATTCCCAGACAGCCTTCCATACTGGTACTAGCGAGGCCTTAAGCTGTGTAACTTCTGCGATCTGACGAGAGCAGGCACATTCAGCTTAGAATGGCCATTGACGTTAAATGCTTTAATCCATAGTCCTATTTAATCTATTGTGAAACAAAATCTAAACGACATAATAAAAAGTCAACCGCACCACGGATTCCCAGACAGTCTCCCACACTGGTACTAGCGAGGCCTTAAGCTGTGTAACTTCTGCGATCTGACGAGAGCAGGCACATTCAGCTTAGAATGGCCATTGACATTAAATGCTTTAATCCATAGTCCTTTTTAATCGATTGTGAAACAAAATCTAAACGACATAATAAAAAGTCAACAGCACCACGGATTCCCAGACAGTCTCCCACACTGGTACTAGCGAGGCCTTAAGCTGTGTAACTTCTGCGATCTGACGAGAGCAGGGACATTCAGCTTAGAATGGCCATTGACATTAAATGCTTTAATCCATAGTCCTTTTTAATCGATTGTGAAACAAAATCTAAACGACATAATAAAAATTCAACCGCACAACGGATTCCGAGACAGTCTCCCACACTGGTACTAGCGAGGCCTTAAGCTGGGTAACTTCTGCGATCTGACGAGAGCAGGCACATTCAGCTTAGAATGGCCATTGACGTTAAATGATTTAATTCATAGTCCTATTTAATCTATTGTGAAACAAAATCTAAACGACATAATAAAAAGTCAACCGCACCACGGATTCCCAGACAGTCTCCCACACTGGTACTAGGGAGGCGTTAAGCTGTGTAACTTCTGCGATCTAACGAGAGCAGGCACATTCAGCTTAGAATGGCCATTGACATTAAATGCTTTAATCCATAGTCCTTTTTAATCGATTGCGAAACAAAATCTAAACGACATAATAAAAAGTCAACCGCACCACAGATTCCCAGACAGTCTCCCACACTGGTACTAGCGAGGCCTTAAGCTGTGTAACTTCTGCGATCTGACGAGAGCAGGCACATTCAGCTTAGAATGACCATTGACGTTAAATGATTTAATCCATAGTCCTATTTAATCTATTGTGAAACAAAATCTAAACGACATAATAAAAAGTCAACCGCACCACCGATTCCCAGACAGTCTCCCACACTGGTACTAGCGAGGCCTTAAGCTGTGTAACTTCTGCGATCTGACGAGAGCAGGCACATTCAGCTTAGAATGGCCATTGACATTAAAAGCCTTAATCCATAGTCCTATTTAATCGATTGTGAAACAAAATCTAAACGACATAATAAAAAGTCAACCGCACCACGGATTCACAGACAGTCTCCCACACTGGTACTAGCGAGGCCTTAAGCTGTGTAACTTCTGCGATCTGACGAGAGCAGGCACATTCAGCTTAGAATGGCCATTGACATTAAATGCTTTAATCCATAGTCCTTTTTAATCGATTGTGAAACAAAATCTAAACGACATAATAAAAAGTCAACAGCACCACGGATTCCCAGACAGTCTCCCACACTGGTACTAGCGAGGCCTTAAGCTGTGTAACTTCTGCGATCTGACGAGAGCAGGGACATTCAGCTTAGAATGGCCATTGACATTAAATGCTTTAATCCATAGTCCTTTTTAATCGATTGTGAAACAAAATCTAAACGACATAATAAAAATTCAACCGCACAACGGATTCCGAGACAGTCTCCCACACTGGTACTAGCGAGGCCTTAAGCTGGGTAACTTCTGCGATCTGACGAGAGCAGGCACATTCAGCTTAGAATGGCCATTGACGTTAAATGATTTAATTCATAGTCCTATTTAATCTATTGTGAAACAAAATCTAAACGACATAATAAAAAGTCAACCGCACCACGGATTCCCAGACAGTCTCCCACACTGGTACTAGGGAGGCGTTAAGCTGTGTAACTTCTGCGATCTAACGAGAGCAGGCACATTCAGCTTAGAATGGCCATTGACATTAAATGCTTTAATCCATAGTCCTTTTTAATCGATTGTGAAACAAAATCTAAACGACATAATAAAAAGTCAACCGCACCACAGATTCCCAGACAGTCTCCCACACTGGTACTAGCGAGGCCTTAAGCTGTGTAACTTCTGCGATCTGACGAGAGCAGGCACATTCAGTTTAGAATGACCATTGACGTTAAATGATTTAATCCATAGTCCTATTTAATCTATTGTGAAACAAAATCTAAACAACATAATAAAAAGTCAACCGCACCACGGATTCCCAGACAGTCTCCCACACTGGTACTAGGGAGGCGTTAAGCTGTGTAACTTCTGCGATCTAACGAGAGCAGGCACATTCAGCTTAGAATGGCCATTGACTTCAAATGCTTTAATCCATAGTCCTTTTTAATCGATTGTGAAACAAAATCTAAACGACATAATAAAAAGTCAACCGCACCACGGATTCCCAGCCAGTCTCCCACACTGGTACTAGCGAGGCCTTAAGCTGTGTAACTTCTGCGATCTGACGAGAGCAGGCACATTCAGCTTAGAATGGCCATTGACATTAAAAGCCTTAATCCATAGTCCTAATTAATCTATTGTGAAACAAAATCTAAACAACATAATAAAAAGTCAACCGCACCACGGATTCCCAGACAGCCTCCCATACTGGTACTAGCGAGGCCTTAAGCTGTGTAACTTCTGCGATCTGACGAGAGCAGGCACATTCAGCTTAGAATGGCCATTGACGTTAAATGCTTTAATCCATAGTCCTTTTTAATCGATTGTGAAACAAAATCTAAACGACATAATAAAAAGTCAACAGCACCACGGATTCCCAGACAGTCTCCCACACTGGTACTAGCGAGGCCTTAAGCTGTGTAACTTCTGCGATCTGACGAGAGCAGGGACATTCAGCTTAGAATGGCCATTGACATTAAATGCTTTAATCCATAGTCCTTTTTAATCGATTGTGAAACAAAATCTAAACGACATAATAAAAATTCAACCGCACAACGGATTCCGAGACAGTCTCCCACACTGGTACTAGCGAGGCCTTAAGCTGGGTAACTTCTGCGATCTGACGAGAGCAGGCACATTCAGCTTAGAATGGCCATTGACGTTAAATGATTTAATTCATAGTCCTATTTAATCTATTGTGAAACAAAATCTAAACTACATAATAAAAAGTCAACCGCACCACGGATTCCCAGACAGTCTCCCACACTGGTACTAGGGAGGCGTTAAGCTGTGTAACTTCTGCGATCTAACGAGAGCAGGCACATTCAGCTTAGAATGGCCATTGACATTAAATGCTTTAATCCATAGTCCTTTTTAATCGATTGCGAAACAAAATCTAAACGACATAATAAAAAGTCAACCGCACCACAGATTCCCAGACAGTCTCCCACACTGGTACTAGCGAGGCCTTAAGCTGTGTAACTTCTGCGATCTGACGAGAGCAGGCACATTCAGCTTAGAATGACCATTGACGTTAAATGATTTAATCCATAGTCCTATTTAATCTATTGTGAAACAAAATCTAAACAACATAATAAAAAGTCAACCGCACCACGGATTCCCAGACAGTCTCCCACACTGGTACTAGGGAGGCGTTAAGCTGTGTAACTTCTGCGATCTAACGAGAGCAGGCACATTCAGCTTAGAATGGCCATTGACTTCAAATGCTTTAATCCATAGTCCTTTTTAATCGATTGTGAAACAAAATCTAAACGACATAATAAAAAGTCAACCGCACCACGGATTCCCAGACAGTCTCCCACACTGGTACTAGCGAGGCCTTAAGCTGTGTAACTTCTGCGATCTGACGAGAGCAGGCACATTCAGCTTAGAATGGCCATTGACATTAAAAGCCTTAATCCATAGTCCTAATTAATCTATTGTGAAACAAAATCTAAACAACATAATAAAAAGTCAACCGCACCACGGATTCCCAGACAGCCTCCCATACTGGTACTAGCGAGGCCTTAAGCTGTGTAACTTCTGCGATCTGACGAGAGCAGGCACATTCAGCTTAGAATGGCCATTGACGTTAAATGCTTTAATCCATAGTCCTATTTAATCTATTGTGAAACAAAATCTAAACGACATAATAAAAAGTCAACCGCACCACGGATTCCCAGACAGTCTCCCACACTGGTACTAGCGAGGCCTTAAGCTGTGTAACTTCTGCGTTCGGACGAGAGCAGGCACATTCAGCTTAGAATGGCCATTGACGTTAAATGCTTTAATCCATAGTCCTATTTAATCTAATGTGAAACAAAATCTAAACGACATAATAAAAAGTCAACCGCACCACGGATTCCCAGACAGTCTCCCACACTGGTACTAGCGAGGCGTTAAGCTGTGTAACTTCTGCGATCTAACAAGAGCAGGCACATTCAGCTTAGAATGGCCATTGACTATAAAAGTTTTAATCCATAGTCCTTTTTAATCGATTGTGAAACAAAATCTAAACGACATAATAAAAAGTCAACCGCACCACGGATTCCCAGACAGTCTCCCACACTGGTACTAGCGAGGCCTTAAGCTGTGTAACTTCTGCGATCTGACGAGAGCAGGCACATTCAGCTTAGAATGGCCATTGACATTAAAATCCTTAATCCATAGTCCTATTTAATCGATTGTGAAACAAAATCTAAACGACATAATAAAAAGTCAACCGCACCACGGATTCCCAGACAGTCTCCCACACTGGTACTAGCGAGGCCTTAAGCTGTGTAACTTCTGCGATCTGACGAGAGCAGGCACATTCAGCTTAGAATGGCCATTGACATTAAATGCTTTAATCCATAGTCCTTTTTAATCGATTGTGAAACAAAATCTAAACGACATAATATAAAGTCAACCGCACCACGGATTCCCAGACAGTCTCCCACACTGGTACTAGCGAGGCCTTAAGCTGTGTAACTTCTGCGATCTGACGAGAGCAGGCACATTCAGCTTAGAATGGCCATTGACATTAAAAGCCTTAATCCATAGTCCTATTTAATCTATTGTGAAACAAAATCTAAACAACATAATAAAAAGTCAACCGCACCACGGATTCCCAGACAGACTCCCACACTAGTACTAGCGAGGCCTTAAGCTGTGTAACTTCTGCGATCTGACGAGAGAAGGCACATTCAGCTTAGAATGGCCATTGACATTAAATGCTTTAATCCATAGTCCTTTTTAATCGATTGTGAAACAAAATCTAAACGACATAATAAAAATTCAACCGCACCACGGATTCCCAGACAGTCTCCCACACTGGTGCTAGCGAGGACTTAAGCTGTGTAACTTCTGCGATCTGACGAGAGCAGGCACATTCAGCTTAGAATGGCCATTGACGTTAAATGCTTTAATCCATAGTCCTATTTAATCTATTGTGAAACAAAATCTAAACGACATAATAAAAAGTCAACCGCACCACGGATTCCCAGACAGTCTCCCACACTGGTACTAGCAAGGCCTTAAGCTGTGTAACTTCTACGATCTGACGAGAGCAGGGACATTCAGCTTAGAATGGCCATTGACATTAAATGCTTTAATCCATAGTCCTTTTTAATCGATTGTGAAACAAAATCTAAACGACATAATAAAAATTCAACCGCACCACGGATTCCCAGACAGTCTCCCACACTGGTACTAGCGAGGACTTAAGCTGTGTAACTACTGCGATCTGACGAGAGCAGGCACATTCAGCTTAGAATGGCCATTGACGTTAAATCCTTTAATCCATAGTCCTATTTAATCTATTGTGAAACAAAATCTAAACGACATAATAAAAAGTCAACCGCACCACGGATTCCCAGACAGTCTCCCACACTGGTACTAGCGAGGCCTTAAGCTGTGTAACTTCTGCGATCTGACGAGAGCAGGCACATTCAGCTTAGAATGGCCATTGAAGTTAAATGCTTTAATCCATAGTCCTATTTAATCTATTGTGAAACAAAATCTAAACGACATAATAAAAAGTCAACCGCACCACGGATTCCCAGACAGTCTCCCACACTGGTACTAGTGAGGCCTTAAGCTGTGTAACTTCTGCGATTTGACGAGAGCAGGCACATTCAGCTTAGAATGGCCATTGACGTTAAATGCTCTAATCCATAGTCCTATTTAATCTATTGTGAAACAAAATCTAAACGACACATAATAAAAAGTCAACCGCACCACGGATTCCCAGACAGTCTCCCACACTGGTACTAGCGAGGCGTTAAGCTGTGTAAGTTCTGCGATTTAACGAGAGCAGGCACATTCAGCTTAGAATGGCCATTGACATTAAATGTTTTAATCCATAGTCCTTTTTAATCGATTGTGAAACTAAATCTAAACGACATAATAAAAAGTCAACCGCACCACGGATTCCCAGACAGTCTCCCACACTGGTACTAGCGAGGCCTTAAGCTGTGTAACTTCTGCGATCTAACGAGGGCAGGCACATTCAGCTTAGAATGGCCATTGACATTAAATGCTTTAATCCATAGTCCTTTTTAATCGATTGTGAAACAAAATCTAAACGACATAATAAAAAGTCAACCGCACCACGGATTCCCAGACAGTCTCCCACACTGGTACTAGCGAGGCCTTAAGCTGTGTAACTTCTGCGATCTGACGAGAGCAGGCACATTCAGCTTAGAATGGCCATTGAAGTTAAATGCTTTAATCCATAGTCCTATTTAATCTATTGTGAAAAAAAATCTAAACGACATAATAGACAGTCTCCCACACTGGTACTAGCGAGGCGTTAAGCTGTGTAACTTCTGCGATCTAACAAGAGCAGGCACATTCAGCTTAGAATGGCCATTGACATTAAATGCTTTAATCCATAGTCCTTTTTAATCGATTGTGAAACAAAATCTAAACGACATAATAAAAAGTCAACCGCACCACGGATTCCCAGACAGTCTCCCACACTGGTACTAGCGAGGCCTTAAGCTGTGTAACTTCTGAGTTCTGACGAGAGCAGGCACATTCAGCTTAGAATGGCCATTGACGTTAAATGCTTTAATCCATAGTCCTATTTAATCTATTGTGAAACAAAATCTAAACGACATAATAAAAAGTCAACCGCACCACGGATTCCCAGACAGTCTCCCACACTGGTACTAGCGAGGCCTTAAGCTGTGTAACTTCTGCGATCTGACGAGAGCAGGCACATTCAGCTTAGAATGGCCATTGACATTAAAAGCCTTAATCCATAGTCCTATTTAATCTATTGTGAAACAAAATCTAAACAACATAATAAAAAGTCAACCGCACCACGGATTCCCAGACAGTCTCCCACACTGGTACTAGCGAGGACTTAAGCTATGTAACTTCTGCGTTCTGACGAGAGCAGGCACATTCAGCTTAGAATGGCCATTGACGTTAAATGCTTTAATCCATAGTCCTTTTTTATCGATTGTGAAACAAAATCTAAACGACATAATAAAAAGTCAACCGCACCACGGATTCCCAGACAGTCTCCCACACTGGTACTAGCAAGGCCTTAAGCTGTGTAACTTCTGCGATCTGACGAGAGCAGGCACATTCAGCTTAGAATGGCCATTGACATTAAATGCTTTAATCCATAGTCCTTTTTAATCGATTGTGAAACAAAATCTAAACGACATGATAAAAAGTCAACAGCACCACGGATTCCCAGACAGTCTCCCACACTGGTACTAGCGAGGCCTTAAGCTGTGTAACTTCTGCGATCTGACGAGAGAAGGGACATTCAGCTTAGAATGGCCATTGACATTAAATGCTTTAATCCATAGTCCTTTTTAATCGATTGTGAAACAAAATCTAAACGACATAATAAAAATTCAACCGCACAACGGATTCCGAGACAGTCTCCCACACTGGTACTAGCGAGGCCTTAAGCTGTGTAACTTCTGCGATCTGACGAGAGCAGGCACATTCAGCTTAGAATGGCCATTGACATTAAAAGCCTTAATCCATAGTCCTATTTAATCTATTGTGAAACAAAATCTAAACAACATAATAAAAAGTCAACCGCACCACGGATTCCCAGACAGTCTCCCACACTGGTACTAGCGAGGACTTAAGCTATGTAACTTCTGCGTTCTGACGAGAGCAGGGACATTCAGCTTAGAATGGCCATTGACGTTAAATGCTTTAATCCATAGTCCTTTTTTATCGATTGTGAAACAAAATCTAAACGACATAATAAAAAGTCAACCGCACCACGGATTCCCAGACAGTCTCCCACACAGGTGCTAGCGAGGCCTTAAGCTGTGTAACTTCTGCGATCTGACGAGAGCAGGCACATTCAGCTTAGAATGGCCATTGACATTAAAAGACTTAATCCATAGTCCTATTTAATCTATTGTGAAACAAAATCTAAACAACATAATAAAAAGTCAACCGCACCACGGATTCCCAGACAGTCTCCCACACTGGTACTAGAGAGGCCTTAAGCTGTGTAACTTCTGCGTTCTGACGAGAGCAGGCACATTCAGCTTAGAATGGCCATTGACATTAAATGCTTTAAATGCTTTAAATGCTTTAATCCATAGTCCTTTTTAATCGATTGTGAAACAAAATCTAAACGACATAATAAAAAGTCAACCGCACCACGGATTCCCAGACAATCTCCCACACTGGTACTAGCGAGGCCTTAAGCTGTGTAACTTCTGCGATCTGACGAGAGCAGGCACATTCAGCTTAGAATGGCCATTGACATTAAAAGCTTTAATCCATAGTCCTATTTAATCTACTGTGAAACAAAATCTAAACAACATAATAAAAAGGCAACCGCACCACGGATTCCCAGACAGTCTCCCACACTGGTACTAGCGAGGCCTTAAGCTGTGTAACTTCTGCGTTCTGACAAGAGCAGGCACATTCAGCTTAGAATGGCCATTGACGTTAAATGCTTTAATATATAGTCCTATTTAATCGATTGTGAAACAAAATCTAAACGACATAATAAAAAGTCAACCACACCACGGATTCCCAGACAGTCTCCCACACTGGTACTAGCGAGGACTTAAGCTATGTAACTTCTGCGTTCTGACGAGAGCAGGCACATTCAGCTTAGAATGGCCATTAACGTTAAATGCTTTAATCCATAGTCCTTTTTAATCGATTGTGAAACAAAATCTAAACGACATAATAAAAAGTCAACCGCACCACGGATTCCCAGACAGTCTCCCACACTGGTACTAGCGAGGCGTTAAGCTGTGTAACTTCTGCGATCTAACGAGAGCAGGCACATTCAGCTTAGAATGGCCATTGACTTTAAATGCTTTAATCCATAGTCCTTTTTAATCGATTGTGAAACAAAATCTAAACGACATAATAAAAAGTCAACCGCACCACGGATTCCCAGACAGTCTCCCACACTGGTACTAGCGAGGACTTAAGCTATGTAACTTCTGCGTTCTGACGAGAGCAGGCACATTCAGCTTAGAATGGCCATTGACGTTAAATGCTTTAATCCATAGTCCTTTTTAATCGATTGTGAAACAAAATCTAAACGACATAATAAAAAGTCAACCGCACCACGGATTCCCAGACAGTCTCCCACACTGGTATCAGCAAGGCCTTAAGCTGTGTAACTTCTGCGATCTGACGAGAGCAGGGACATTCTGCTTAGAATGGCCATTGACATTAAATGCTTTAATCCATAGTCCTTTTTAATCGATTGTGAAACAAAATCTAAACGACATAATAAAAAGTCAACCGCACCACGGATTCCCAGACAGTCTCCCACACTGGTACTAGCGAGGCCTTAAGCTGTGTAACTTCTGCGATATGACGAGAGCAGGCACATTCAGGTTAGAATGGCCATTGACATTAAAAGCCTTAATCCATAGTCCTATTTAATCTATTGTGAAACAAAATCTAAACAACATAATAAAAAGTCAACCGCACCACGGATTCCCAGACAGTCTCCCACACTGGTACTAGCGAGGCCTTAAGCTGTGTAACTTCTGCGATCTGACAAGAGCAGGGACATTCAGCTTAGAATGGCCATTGACATTAAATGCTTTAATCCATAGTCCTTTTTAATCGATTGTGAAACAAAATCTAAACGACATAATAAAAATTCAACCGCACCACGGATTCCCAGACAGTCTCCCACACTGGTACTAGCGAGGCCTTAAGCTGTGTAACTTCTGCGTTCTGACGAGAGCAGGCACATTCAGCTTAGAATGGCCATTGACGATAAATGCTTTAATCCATAGTCCTATTTAATCTATTGTGAAACAAAATCTAAACGACATAATAAAAAGTCAACCGCACCACGGATTCCCAGACAGTCTCCCACACTGGTACTAGCGAGGCCTTAAGCTGTGTAACTTCTGCGTTCGGACGAGAGCAGGCACATTCAGCTTAGAATGGCCATTGACGTTAAATTCTTTAATCCATAGTCCTATTTAATCTATTGTGAAACAAAATCTAAACGACATAATAAAAAGTCAACCGCACCACGGATTCCCAGACAGTCTCCCACACTGGTACTAGCGAGGCGTTAAGCTGTGTAACTTCTGCGATCTAACGAGAGCAGACACATTCAGCTTAGAATGGCCATTGACTTTAAATGCTTTAATACATAGTCCTTTTTAATCGATTGTGAAACAAAATCTAAACGACATAATAAAAAGTCAACCGCACCACGGATTCCCAGACATGCTCCCACACTGGTACTAGCGAGGCCTTAAGCTGTGTAACTTCTGCGATCTGACGAGAGCGGGCACATTCAGCTTAGAATGGCCATTGACGTTAAATGCTTTAATCCATAGTCCTTTTTTATCGATTGTGAAACAAAATCTAAACGACATAATAAAAAGTCAACCGCACCACGGATTCCCAGACAGTCTCCCACACTGGTACTAGCGAGGCCTTAAGCTGTGTAACTTCTGCGATCTGACGAGAGCAGGCACATTCAGCTTAGAATGGCCATTGACATTAAATGCTTTAATCCATAGTCCTTTTTAATCGATTGTGAAACAAAATCTAAACGACATAATAAAAAGTCAACAGCACCACGGATTCCCAGACAGTCTCCCACACTGGTACTAGCGAGGCCTTAAGCTGTGTAACTTCTGCGATCTGACGAGAGAAGGGACATTCAGCTTAGAATGGCGATTGACATTAAATGCTTTAATCCATAGTCCTTTTTAATCGATTGTGAAACAAAATCTAAACGACATAATAAAAATTCAACCGCACAATTGATTCCGAGACAGTCTCCCACACTGGTACTAGCGAGGCCTTAAGCTGTGTAACTTCTGCGATCTGACGAGAGCAGGCACATTCAGCTTAGAATGGCCATTGACGTTAAATGATTTAATCCATAGTCCTATTTAATCTATTGTGAAACAAAATCTAAACGACATAATAAAAAGTCAACCGCACCACGGATTCCCAGACAGTCTCCCTCACTGGTACTAGCGAGGCCTTAAGCTGTGTAACTTCTGCGATCTGACGAGAGCAGGCACATTCAGCTTAGAATGGCCATTGACATTAAATGCTTTAATCCATAGTCCTTTTTAATCGATTGTGAAACAAAATCTAAACGACATAATAAAAAGTCAACCGCACCACGGATTCCCAGATAGTCTCCCACACTGGTACTAGCGAGGCCTTAGGCTGTGTAACTTCTGTGATCTGACGAGAGCAGGCACATTCAGCTTAGAATGGCCATTGACGTTAAATGCTTTAATCCATAGTCCTTTTTAATCTATTGTGAAACAAAATCTAAACGACATAATAAAAAGTCAACCGCACCACGGATTCCCAGACAGTCACCCACACTAGTACTAGCGAGGCGTTAAGCTGTGTAACTTCTGCGATCTAACGAGAGCAGGCACATTCAGCTTAGAATGGCCATTGACATTAAATGCTTTAATCCATAGTCCTTTTTAATCGATTGTGAAACAAAATCTAAACGACATAATAAAAAGTCAACCGCACCACGGATTCCCAGACAGTCTCCCACACTGGTACTAGCGAGGACTTAAGCTGTGTAACTTCTGCGATCTGACGAGAGCAGGCACATTCAGCTTAGAATGGCCATTGACATTAAAAGCCTTAATCCATAGTCCTATTTAATCTATTGTGAAACAAAATCTAAACAACATAATAAAAAGTCAACCGCACCACGCATTCCCAGACAGTCTCCCACACTGGTACCAGCGAGGCCTTAAGCTGTGTAACTTCTGCGATCTGACGAGAGCAGGGACATTCAGCTTAGAATGGCCATTGACATTAAAGGCTTTAATCCATAGTCCTTTTTAATCGATTGTGAAACAAAATCTAAACGACATAATAAAAACTCAACCGCACCATAGACAGTCTCCCACACTGGTACTAGCGAGGCCTTAAGCTGTGTAACTTCTGCTTTCGGACGAGAGCAGGCAAATTCAGCTTAGAATGGCCATTGACGTTAAATGCTTTAATCCATAGTCCTATTTAATCTATTGTGAAACAAAATCTAAACGACATAATAAAAAGTCAACCGCACCACGGATTCCCAGACAGTCTCCCACACTGGTACTAGCGAGGCCTTAAGCTGTGTAACTTCTACGATCTGACGAGAGCAGGCACATTCAGCTTAGAATGGCCATTGACATGAAATGCTTTAATCCATAGTCCTTTTTAATCGATTGTGAAACAAAGTTTAAACGACATAATAAAAAGGTAACCACACCACGGATTCCCAGACAGTCTCCCACACTGGTACTAGCGAGGCCTTAAGCTGTGTAACTTCTGCGATCTGACGAGAGCAGGCACATTCAGCTTAGAATGGCCATTGACATTAAATGCTTTAATCCATAGTCCTTTTTAATCGATTGTGAAACAAAATCTAAACGACATAATAAAAAGTCAAAAGCACCACGGTTTCCCAGACAGTTTCCCACACTGGTACTAGCGAGGCCTTAAGCTGTGTAACTTCTGCGATCTGACGAGAGCAGGCACATTCAGCTTAGAATGGCCATTGACATGAAATGCTTTAATCCATAGTCCTTTTTAATCGATTGTGAAACAAAATTTAAACGACAGAATAAAAAGGTAACCGCACCACGGATTCCCACACAGTCTCCCACACTGGTACTAGCGAGGCCTTAAGCTGTGTAACTTCTGCGATCTGACGAGAGCAGGCACATTCAGCTTAGAATGGCCATTGACGTTAAATGCTTTAATCCATAGTCCTATTTAATCTATTGTGAAACAAAATCTAAACGACATAATAAAAAGTCAAAAGCACCACGGTTTCCCAGACTGGTACTAGCGAGGCCTTAAGCTGTGTAACTTCTGCAATCTGACGAGAGCAGGCACATTCAGCTTAGAATGGCCATTGACATTAAAAGCCTTAATCCATAGTCCTATTTAATCTATTGTGAAACAAAATCTAAACAACATAATAAAAAGTCTCCCACACTGGTACTAGTGAGGCCTTAAGCTGTGTAACTCCTGCGTTCTGACAAGAGCAGGCACATTCAGCTTAGAATGCCCATTGACGTTAAATGTTTTAATCCATAGTCCTATTTAATCTATTGTGAAACAAAATCTAAACGACATAATAAAAAGTCTACCGCACCACGGATTCCCAGACAGTCTCCCACACTGGTACTAGCGAGGCCTTAAGCTGTGTAACTTCTGCGATCTGACGAGAGCAGGGACATTCAGCTTAGAATGGCCATTGACATTAAATGCTTTAATCCATAGTCCTTTTTAATCGATTGTGAAACAAAATCTAAACGACATAATAAAAATTCAACCGCACCACGGATTCCCAGACAGTCTCCCACACTGGTACTAGCGAGGCCTTAAGCTGTGTAACTTCTGCGATCTGACGAGAGCAGGCAAATTCAGCTTAGAATGGCCATTGACGTTAAGTGCTTTACTCCATAGTCCTATTTAATCTATTGTGAAACAAAATCTAAACGACATAATAAAAAGTCAACCGCACCACGGATTCCCAGACAGTCTCCCACACTGATACTAGCGAGGCCTTAAGCTGTGTAACTTCTGCGATCTGACGAGAGAAGGCACATTCAGCTTAGAATGGCCATTGACGTTAAATGCTCTAATCCATAGTCCTATTTAATCTATTGTGAAACAAAATCTAAACGACATAATAAAAAGTCAACCGCACCACAGATTCCCAGACAGTCTCCCACACTGATACTAGCGAGGCCTTAAGCTGTGTAACTTCTGCGATCTGACGAGAGCAGTCACATTCAGCTTAGAATGGCCATTGACATTAAAAGCCTTAATCCATAGTCCTATTTAATCTATTGTGAAACAAAATCTAACAAACATAATAAAAAGTCAACCGCACCACGGATTCCCAGACAGTCTCCCACACAGCTACTAGCGAGGCCTTAAGCTGTGTAACTTCTGCGATCTGACGAGAGCAGGGACATTCAGCTTAGAATGGCCATTGACATTAAATGCTTTAATCCATAGTCCTATTTAATCTATTGTGAAACAAAATCTAAACGACATAATAAAAAGTCAACCGCACCACGGATTCCCAGACAGTCTCCCACACTGGTACTAGCGAGGCCTTAAGCTGTGTAACTTCTGCGATCTGACGAGAGCAGGCACATTCAGCTTAGAATGGCCATTGACAGTAAATGCTTTAATCCATAGTCCTTTTTAAATCGATTGTGAAACAAAATCTAAACGACATAATAAAAAGTCAACCGCACCACGGATTCCCAGACAGTCTCCAACACTGGTACTAGCGAGGCCTTAAGCTGTGTAACTTCTGCGATCTGACGAGAGAAGGCACATTCAGCTTAGAATGGCCATTGACATTAAAAGCCTTAATCCATAGTCCTATTTAATCTATTGTGAAACAAAATCTAACCAACATAATAAAAAGTCAACCGCACCACGGATTCCCAGACAGTCTCCCACACCGGTACTAGCGAGGAATTAAGCTGTGTAACTTCTGCGATCTGACGAGAGCAGGGACATTCAGCTTAGAATGGCCATTGACATTAAATGCTTTAATCCATAGTCTTTTTTAATCGATTGTGAAACAAAATCTAAACGACATAATAAAAATTCAACCGCACCACGGATTCCCAGACAGTCTCCCACACTGGTACTAGCGAGGCCTTAAGCTGTGTAACTTCTGCGATCTGACGAGAGCAGGGACATTCAGCTTAGAATGGCCATTGACATTAAATGCTTTAATCCATAGTCCTTTTTAATCGATTGTGAAACAAAATCTAAACGACATAATAAAAAGTCAACCGCACCACGGATTCCCAGACAGTCTCCCACACTGGTACTAGCGAGGACTTAAGCTGTGTAACTTCTGCGATCTGACGAGAGCAGGCACATTCAGCTTAGAATGGCCATTGACATTAAAAGCCTTAATCCATAGTCCTATTTAATCTATTGTGAAACAAAATCTAAACAACATAATAAAAAGTCAACCGCACCACGCATTCCCAGACAGTCTCCCACACTGGTACCAGCGAGGCCTTAAGCTGTGTAACTTCTGCGATCTGACGAGAGCAGGGACATTCAGCTTAGAATGGCCATTGACATTAAAGGCTTTAATCCATAGTCCTTTTTAATCGATTGTGAAACAAAATCTAAACGACATAATAAAAACTCAACCGCACCACAGACAGTCTCCCACACTGGTACTAGCGAGGCCTTAAGCTGCTTGACTTCTGCGATCTGACGAGAGCAGGGACATTCAGCTTAGCATGGCCATTGACATTAAAAGCCTTAATCCATAGTCCTATTTAATCTATTGTGAAACAAAATCTAAACGACATAATAAAAATTCAACCGCACCACGGATTCCCAGACAGTCTCCCACACTGGTACTAGCGAGGCCTTAAGCTGTGTAACTTCTGCGATCTGACGAGAGCAGGCAAATTCAGCTTAGAATGGCCATTGACGTTAAGTGCTTTACTCCATAGTCCTATTTAATCTATTGTGAAACAAAATCTAAACGACATAATAAAAAGTCAACCGCACCACGGATTCCCAGACAGTCTCCCACACTGATACTAGCGAGGGCTTAAGCTGTGTAACTTCTGCGATCTGACGAGAGAAGGCACATTCAGCTTAGAATGGCCATTGACGTTAAATGCTCTAATCCATAGTCCTATTTAATCTATTGTGAAACAAAATCTAAACGACATAATAAAAAGTCAACCGCACCACAGATTCCCAGACAGTCTCCCACACTGGTACTAGCGAGGCCTTAAGCTGTGTAACTTCTGCGATCTGACGAGAGCAGTCACATTCAGCTTAGAATGGCCATTGACATTAAAAGCCTTAATCCATAGTCCTATTTAATCTATTGTGAAACAAAATCTAACAAACATAATAAAAAGTCAACCGCACCACGGATTCCCAGACAGTCTCCCACACAGCTACTAGCGAGGCCTTAAGCTGTGTAACTTCTGCGATCTGACGAGAGCAGGGACATTCAGCTTAGAATGGCCATTGACATTAAATGCTTTAATCCATAGTCCTATTTAATCTATTGTGAAACAAAATCTAAACGACATAATAAAAAGTCAACCGCACCACGGATTCCCAGACAGTCTCCCACACTGGTACTAGCGAGGCCTTAAGCTGTGTAACTTCTGCGATCTGACGAGAGCAGGCACATTCAGCTTAGAATGGCCATTGACAGTAAATGCTTTAATCCATAGTCCTTTTTAATCGATTGTGAAACAAAATCTAAACGACATAATAAAAAGTCAACCGCACCACGGATTCCCAGACAGTCTCCAACACTGGTACTAGCGAGGCCTTAAGCTGTGTAACTTCTGCGATCTGACGAGAGAAGGCACATTCAGCTTAGAATGGCCATTGACATTAAAAGCCTTAATCCATAGTCCTATTTAATCTATTGTGAAACAAAATCTAACCAACATAATAAAAAGTCAACCGCACCACGGATTCCCAGACAGTCTCCCACACCGGTACTAGCGAGGAATTAAGCTGTGTAACTTCTGCGATCTGACGAGAGCAGGGACATTCAGCTTAGAATGGCCATTGACATTAAATGCTTTAATCCATAGTCTTTTTTAATCGATTGTGAAACAAAATCTAAACGACATAATAAAAATTCAACCGCACCACGGATTCCCAGGCAGTCTCCCACACTGGTACTAGCGAGGCCTTAAGCTGTGTAACTTCTGCGATCTGACGAGAGCAGGGACATTCAGCTTAGAATGGCCATTGACATTAAATGCTTTAATCCATAGTCCTTTTTAATCGATTGTGAAACAAAATCTAAACGACATAATAAAAAGTCAACCGCACCACGGATTCCCAGACAGTCTCCCACACTGGTACTAGCGAGGACTTAAGCTGTGTAACTTCTGCGATCTGACGAGAGCAGGCACATTCAGCTTAGAATGGCCATTGACATTAAAAGCCTTAATCCATAGTCCTATTTAATCTATTGTGAAACAAAATCTAAACAACATAATAAAAAGTCAACCGCACCACGCATTCCCAGACAGTCTCCCACACTGGTACCAGCGAGGCCTTAAGCTGTGTAACTTCTGCGATCTGACGAGAGCAGGGACATTCAGCTTAGAATGGCCATTGACATTAAAGGCTTTAATCCATAGTCCTTTTTAATCGATTGTGAAACAAAATCTAAACGACATAATAAAAACTCAACCGCACCACAGACAGTCTCCCACACTGGTACTAGCGAGGCCTTAAGCTGTGTAACTTCTGCGTTCGGACGAGAGCAGGCAAATTCAGCTTAGAATGGCCATTGACGTTAAATGCTTTAATCCATAGTCCTATTTAATCTATTGTGAAACAAAATCTAAACGACATAATAAAAAGTCAACCGCACCACGGATTCCCAGACAGTCTCCCACACTGGTACTAGCGAGGCCTTAAGCTGTGCAACTTCTGCGATCTGACGAGAGCAGGCACATTCAGCTTAGAATGGCCATTGACATTAAAAGCCTTAATCCATAGTCCTATTTAATCTATTGTGAAACAAAATCTAAACATAATAAAAAGTCAACCGCACCACGGATTCCCAGACAGTCTCCCACACTGGTACTAGCGAGGACTTAAGCTATGTAACTTCTGCGTTCTGACGAGAGCAGGCACATTCAGCTTAGAATGGCCATTGACGTTAAATGCTTTAATCCATAGTCCTTTTTAATCGACTGTGAAACAAAATCTAAACGACATAATAAAAAGTCAACCGCACCACGGATTCCCAGACAGTCTCCCACACTGGTATCAGCGAGGCCTTAAGCTGTGTAACTTCTGCGATCTGACGAGAGCAGGGACATTCAGCTTAGAATGGCCATTGACATTAATTGCTTTAATCCATAGTCCTTTTTAATCGATTGTGAAACAAAATCTAAACGACATAATAAAAAGTCAACCGCACCACGGATTCCCAGACAGTCTCCCACACTGGTACTAGCGAGGCCTTAAGCTGTGTAACTTCTGCGATCTAACAAGAGCAGGTACATTCAGCTTAGAATGGCCATTGACATTAAATGCTTTAATCCATAGTCCTTTTTAATCGATTGTGAAACAAAACCTAAACGACATAATAAAAAGTCAACCGCACCACGGATTCCCAGACAGTCTCCCACACTGGTACTAGCGAGGCCTTAAGCTGTGTAACTTCTGCGATATGACGAGAGCAGGCACATTCAGCTTAGAATGGCCATTGACATTAAAAGCCTTAATCCATAGTCCTATTTAATCTATTGTGAAACAAAATCTAAACAACATAATAAAAAGTCAACCGCACCACGGATTCCCAGACAGTCTCCCACACTGGTACTAGCGAGGCCTTAAGCTGTGTAACTTCTGCGATCTGACGAGAGCAAGCACATTCAGCTTAGAATGGCCATTGACATTAAATGCTTTAATCCATAGTCCTTTTTAATCGATTGTGAAACAAAATCTAAACGACATAATAAAATGTCAACCGCACCACGGATTCCCAGACAGTCTCCCACACTGGTACTAGCGAGGCCTTAAGCTGTGTAACTTCTGCGATCTGACGAGAGCAGGCACATTCAGCTTAGAATGGCCATTGACATTAAATGCTTTAATCCATAGTCCTTTTTAATCGATTGTGAAACAAAATCTAAACGACATAATAAAAAGTCAACCGCACCACGGATTCCCAGACAGTCTCCCACACTGGTACTAGCGAGGCCTTAAGCTGTGTAACTTCTACGATCTGACGAGAGCAGGCACATTCAGCTTAGAATGGCCATTGACATGAAATGCTTTAATCCATAGTCCTTTTTAATCGATTGTGAAACAAAGTTTAAACGACATAATAAAAAGGTAACCACACCACGGATTCCCAGACAGTCTCCCACACTGGTACTAGCGAGGCCTTAAGCTGTGTAACTTCTGCGATCTGACGAGAGCAGGCACATTCAGCTTAGAATGGCCATTGACATTAAATGCTTTAATCCATAGTCCTTTTTAATCGATTGTGAAACAAAATCTAAACGACATAATAAAAAGTCAAAAGCACCACGGTTTCCCAGACAGTTTCCCACACTGGTACTAGCGAGGCCTTAAGCTGTGTAACTTCTGCGATCTGACGAGAGCAGGCACATTCAGCTTAGAATGGCCATTGACATGAAATGCTTTAATCCATAGTCCTTTTTAATCGATTGTGAAACAAAATTTAAACGACAGAATAAAAAGGTAACCGCACCACGGATTCCCACACAGTCTCCCACACTGGTACTAGCGAGGCCTTAAGCTGTGTAACTTCTGCGATCTGACGAGAGCAGGCACATTCAGCTTAGAATGGCCATTGACGTTAAATGCTTTAATCCATAGTCCTATTTAATCTATTGTGAAACAAAATCTAAACGACATAATAAAAAGTCAAAAGCACCACGGTTTCCCAGACTGGTACTAGCGAGGCCTTAAGCTGTGTAACTTCTGCAATCTGACGAGAGCAGGCACATTCAGCTTAGAATGGCCATTGACATTAAAAGCCTTAATCCATAGTCCTATTTAATCTATTGTGAAACAAAATCTAAACAACATAATAAAAAGTCTCCCACACTGGTACTAGTGAGGCCTTAAGCTGTGTAACTCCTGCGTTCTGACAAGAGCAGGCACATTCAGCTTAGAATGCCCATTGACGTTAAATGTTTTAATCCATAGTCCTATTTAATCTATTGTGAAACAAAATCTAAACGACATAATAAAAAGTCTACCGCACCACGGATTCCCAGACAGTCTCCCACACTGGTACTAGCGAGGCCTTAAGCTGTGTAACTTCTGCGATCTGACGAGAGCAGGGACATTCAGCTTAGAATGGCCATTGACATTAAATGCTTTAATCCATAGTCCTTTTTAATCGATTGTGAAACAAAATCTAAACGACATAATAAAAATTCAACCGCACCACGGATTCCCAGACAGTCTCCCACACTGGTACTAGCGAGGCCTTAAGCTGTGTAACTTCTGCGATCTGACGAGAGCAGGCAAATTCAGCTTAGAATGGCCATTGACGTTAAGTGCTTTACTCCATAGTCCTATTTAATCTATTGTGAAACAAAATCTAAACGACATAATATAAAGTCAACCGCACCACGGATTCCCAGACAGTCTCCCACACTGATACTAGCGAGGCCTTAAGCTGTGTAACTTCTGCGATCTGACGAGAGAAGGCACATTCAGCTTAGAATGGCCATTGACGTTAAATGCTCTAATCCATAGTCCTATTTAATCTATTGTGAAACAAAATCTAAACGACATAATAAAAAGTCAACCGCACCACAGATTCCCAGACAGTCTCCCACACTGGTACTAGCGAGGCCTTAAGCTGTGTAACTTCTGCGATCTGACGAGAGCAGTCACATTCAGCTTAGAATGGCCATTGACATTAAAAGCCTTAATCCATAGTCCTATTTAATCTATTGTGAAACAAAATCTAACAAACATAATAAAAAGTCAACCGCACCACGGATTCCCAGACAGTCTCCCACACAGCTACTAGCGAGGCCTTAAGCTGTGTAACTTCTGCGATCTGACGAGAGCAGGGACATTCAGCTTAGAATGGCCATTGACATTAAATGCTTTAATCCATAGTCCTATTTAATCTATTGTGAAACAAAATCTAAACGACATAATAAAAAGTCAACCGCACCACGGATTCCCAGACAGTCTCCCACACTGGTACTAGCGAGGCCTTAAGCTGTGTAACTTCTGCGATCTGACGAGAGCAGGCACATTCAGCTTAGAATGGCCATTGACAGTAAATGCTTTAATCCATAGTCCTTTTTAAATCGATTGTGAAACAAAATCTAAACGACATAATAAAAAGTCAACCGCACCACGGATTCCCAGACAGTCTCCAACACTGGTACTAGCGAGGCCTTAAGCTGTGTAACTTCTGCGATCTGACGAGAGAAGGCACATTCAGCTTAGAATGGCCATTGACATTAAAAGCCTTAATCCATAGTCCTATTTAATCTATTGTGAAACAAAATCTAACCAACATAATAAAAAGTCAACCGCACCACGGATTCCCAGACAGTCTCCCACACCGGTACTAGCGAGGAATTAAGCTGTGTAACTTCTGCGATCTGACGAGAGCAGGGACATTCAGCTTAGAATGGCCATTGACATTAAATGCTTTAATCCATAGTCTTTTTTAATCGATTGTGAAACAAAATCTAAACGACATAATAAAAATTCAACCGCACCACGGATTCCCAGACAGTCTCCCACACTGGTACTAGCGAGGCCTTAAGCTGTGTAACTTCTGCGATCTGACGAGAGCAGGGACATTCAGCTTAGAATGGCCATTGACATTAAATGCTTTAATCCATAGTCCTTTTTAATCGATTGTGAAACAAAATCTAAACGACATAATAAAAAGTCAACCGCACCACGGATTCCCAGACAGTCTCCCACACTGGTACTAGCGAGGACTTAAGCTGTGTAACTTCTGCGATCTGACGAGAGCAGGCACATTCAGCTTAGAATGGCCATTGACATTAAAAGCCTTAATCCATAGTCCTATTTAATCTATTGTGAAACAAAATCTAAACAACATAATAAAAAGTCAACCGCACCACGCATTCCCAGACAGTCTCCCACACTGGTACCAGCGAGGCCTTAAGCTGTGTAACTTCTGCGATCTGACGAGAGCAGGGACATTCAGCTTAGAATGGCCATTGACATTAAAGGCTTTAATCCATAGTCCTTTTTAATCGATTGTGAAACAAAATCTAAACGACATAATAAAAACTCAACCGCACCACAGACAGTCTCCCACACTGGTACTAGCGAGGCCTTAAGCTGCTTGACTTCTGCGATCTGACGAGAGCAGGGACATTCAGCTTAGCATGGCCATTGACATTAAAAGCCTTAATCCATAGTCCTATTTAATCTATTGTGAAACAAAATCTAAACGACATAATAAAAATTCAACCGCACCACGGATTCCCAGACAGTCTCCCACACTGGTACTAGCGAGGCCTTAAGCTGTGTAACTTCTGCGATCTGACGAGAGCAGGCAAATTCAGCTTAGAATGGCCATTGACGTTAAGTGCTTTACTCCATAGTCCTATTTAATCTATTGTGAAACAAAATCTAAACGACATAATAAAAAGTCAACCGCACCACGGATTCCCAGACAGTCTCCCACACTGATACTAGCGAGGCCTTAAGCTGTGTAACTTCTGCGATCTGACGAGAGAAGGCACATTCAGCTTAGAATGGCCATTGACGTTAAATGCTCTAATCCATAGTCCTATTTAATCTATTGTGAAACAAAATCTAAACGACATAATAAAAAGTCAACCGCACCACAGATTCCCAGACAGTCTCCCACACTGGTACTAGCGAGGCCTTAAGCTGTGTAACTTCTGCGATCTGACGAGAGCAGTCACATTCAGCTTAGAATGGCCATTGACATTAAAAGCCTTAATCCATAGTCCTATTTAATCTATTGTGAAACAAAATCTAACAAACATAATAAAAAGTCAACCGCACCACGGATTCCCAGACAGTCTCCCACACAGCTACTAGCGAGGCCTTAAGCTGTGTAACTTCTGCGATCTGACGAGAGCAGGGACATTCAGCTTAGAATGGCCATTGACATTAAATGCTTTAATCCATAGTCCTATTTAATCTATTGTGAAACAAAATCTAAACGACATAATAAAAAGTCAACCGCACCACGGATTCCCAGACAGTCTCCCACACTGGTACTAGCGAGGCCTTAAGCTGTGTAACTTCTGCGATCTGACGAGAGCAGGCACATTCAGCTTAGAATGGCCATTGACAGTAAATGCTTTAATCCATAGTCCTTTTTAATCGATTGTGAAACAAAATCTAAACGACATAATAAAAAGTCAACCGCACCACGGATTCCCAGACAGTCTCCAACACTGGTACTAGCGAGGCCTTAAGCTGTGTAACTTCTGCGATCTGACGAGAGAAGGCACATTCAGCTTAGAATGGCCATTGACATTAAAAGCCTTAATCCATAGTCCTATTTAATCTATTGTGAAACAAAATCTAACCAACATAATAAAAAGTCAACCGCACCACGGATTCCCAGACAGTCTCCCACACCGGTACTAGCGAGGAATTAAGCTGTGTAACTTCTGCGATCTGACGAGAGCAGGGACATTCAGCTTAGAATGGCCATTGACATTAAATGCTTTAATCCATAGTCTTTTTTAATCGATTGTGAAACAAAATCTAAACGACATAATAAAAATTCAACCGCACCACGGATTCCCAGACAGTCTCCCACACTGGTACTAGCGAGGCCTTAAGCTGTGTAACTTCTGCGATCTGACGAGAGCAGGGACATTCAGCTTAGAATGGCCATTGACATTAAATGCTTTAATCCATAGTCCTTTTTAATCGATTGTGAAACAAAATCTAAACGACATAATAAAAAGTCAACCGCACCACGGATTCCCAGACAGTCTCCCACACTGGTACTAGCGAGGACTTAAGCTGTGTAACTTCTGCGATCTGACGAGAGCAGGCACATTCAGCTTAGAATGGCCATTGACATTAAAAGCCTTAATCCATAGTCCTATTTAATCTATTGTGAAACAAAATCTAAACAACATAATAAAAAGTCAACCGCACCACGCATTCCCAGACAGTCTCCCACACTGGTACCAGCGAGGCCTTAAGCTGTGTAACTTCTGCGATCTGACGAGAGCAGGGACATTCAGCTTAGAATGGCCATTGACATTAAAGGCTTTAATCCATAGTCCTTTTTAATCGATTGTGAAACAAAATCTAAACGACATAATAAAAACTCAACCGCACCACAGACAGTCTCCCACACTGGTACTAGCGAGGCCTTAAGCTGTGTAACTTCTGCGTTCGGACGAGAGCAGGCAAATTCAGCTTAGAATGGCCATTGACGTTAAATGCTTTAATCCATAGTCCTATTTAATCTATTGTGAAACAAAATCTAAACGACATAATAAAAAGTCAACCGCACCACGGATTCCCAGACAGTCTCCCACACTGGTACTAGCGAGGTCTTAAGCTGTGCAACTTCTGCGATCTGACGAGAGCAGGCACATTCAGCTTAGAATGGCCATTGACATTAAAAGCCTTAATCCATAGTCCTATTTAATCTATTGTGAAACAAAATCTAAACATAATAAAAAGTCAACCGCACCACGGATTCCCAGACAGTCTCCCACACTGGTACTAGCGAGGACTTAAGCTATGTAACTTCTGCGTTCTGACGAGAGCAGGCACATTCAGCTTAGAATGGCCATTGACGTTAAATGCTTTAATCCATAGTCCTTTTTAATCGACTGTGAAACAAAATCTAAACGACATAATAAAAAGTCAACCGCACCACGGATTCCCAGACAGTCTCCCACACTGGTATCAGCGAGGCCTTAAGCTGTGTAACTTCTGCGATCTGACGAGAGCAGGGACATTCAGCTTAGAATGGCCATTGACATTAATTGCTTTAATCCATAGTCCTTTTTAATCGATTGTGAAACAAAATCTAAACGACATAATAAAAAGTCAACCGCACCACGGATTCCCAGACAGTCTCCCACACTGGTACTAGCGAGGCCTTAAGCTGTGTAACTTCTGCGATCTAACAAGAGCAGGTACATTCAGCTTAGAATGGCCATTGACATTAAATGCTTTAATCCATAGTCCTTTTTAATCGATTGTGAAACAAAACCTAAACGACATAATAAAAAGTCAACCGCACCACGGATTCCCAGACAGTCTCCCACACTGGTACTAGCGAGGCCTTAAGCTGTGTAACTTCTGCGATATGACGAGAGCAGGCACATTCAGCTTAGAATGGCCATTGACATTAAAAGCCTTAATCCATAGTCCTATTTAATCTATTGTGAAACAAAATCTAAACAACATAATAAAAAGTCAACCGCACCACGGATTCCCAGACAGTCTCCCACACTGGTACTAGCGAGGCCTTAAGCTGTGTAACTTCTGCGATCTGACGAGAGCAAGCACATTCAGCTTAGAATGGCCATTGACATTAAATGCTTTAATCCATAGTCCTTTTTAATCGATTGTGAAACAAAATCTAAACGACATAATAAAATGTCAACCGCACCACGGATTCCCAGACAGTCTCCCACACTGGTACTAGCGAGGCCTTAAGCTGTGTAACTTCTGCGATCTGACGAGAGCAGGCACATTCAGCTTAGAATGGCCATTGACATTAAATGCTTTAATCCATAGTCCTTTTTAATCGATTGTGAAACAAAATCTAAACGACATAATAAAAAGTCAACCGCACCACGGATTCCCAGACAGTCTCCCACACTGGTACTAGCGAGGCCTTAAGCTGTGTAACTTCTACGATCTGACGAGAGCAGGCACATTCAGCTTAGAATGGCCATTGACATGAAATGCTTTAATCCATAGTCCTTTTTAATCGATTGTGAAACAAAGTTTAAACGACATAATAAAAAGGTAACCACACCACGGATTCCCAGACAGTCTCCCACACTGGTACTAGCGAGGCCTTAAGCTGTGTAACTTCTGCGATCTGACGAGAGCAGGCACATTCAGCTTAGAATGGCCATTGACATTAAATGCTTTAATCCATAGTCCTTTTTAATCGATTGTGAAACAAAATCTAAACGACATAATAAAAAGTCAAAAGCACCACGGTTTCCCAGACAGTTTCCCACACTGGTACTAGCGAGGCCTTAAGCTGTGTAACTTCTGCGATCTGACGAGAGCAGGCACATTCAGCTTAGAATGGCCATTGACATGAAATGCTTTAATCCATAGTCCTTTTTAATCGATTGTGAAACAAAATTTAAACGACAGAATAAAAAGGTAACCGCACCACGGATTCCCACACAGTCTCCCACACTGGTACTAGCGAGGCCTTAAGCTGTGTAACTTCTGCGATCTGACGAGAGCAGGCACATTCAGCTTAGAATGGCCATTGACGTTAAATGCTTTAATCCATAGTCCTATTTAATCTATTGTGAAACAAAATCTAAACGACATAATAAAAAGTCAAAAGCACCACGGTTTCCCAGACTGGTACTAGCGAGGCCTTAAGCTGTGTAACTTCTGCAATCTGACGAGAGCAGGCACATTCAGCTTAGAATGGCCATTGACATTAAAAGCCTTAATCCATAGTCCTATTTAATCTATTGTGAAACAAAATCTAAACAACATAATAAAAAGTCTCCCACACTGGTACTAGTGAGGCCTTAAGCTGTGTAACTCCTGCGTTCTGACAAGAGCAGGCACATTCAGCTTAGAATGCCCATTGACGTTAAATGTTTTAATCCATAGTCCTATTTAATCTATTGTGAAACAAAATCTAAACGACATAATAAAAAGTCTACCGCACCACGGATTCCCAGACAGTCTCCCACACTGGTACTAGCGAGGCCTTAAGCTGTGTAACTTCTGCGATCTGACGAGAGCAGGGACATTCAGCTTAGAATGGCCATTGACATTAAATGCTTTAATCCATAGTCCTTTTTAATCGATTGTGAAACAAAATCTAAACGACATAATAAAAATTCAACCGCACCACGGATTCCCAGACAGTCTCCCACACTGGTACTAGCGAGGCCTTAAGCTGTGTAACTTCTGCGATCTGACGAGAGCAGGCAAATTCAGCTTAGAATGGCCATTGACGTTAAGTGCTTTACTCCATAGTCCTATTTAATCTATTGTGAAACAAAATCTAAACGACATAATATAAAGTCAACCGCACCACGGATTCCCAGACAGTCTCCCACACTGATACTAGCGAGGCCTTAAGCTGTGTAACTTCTGCGATCTGACGAGAGAAGGCACATTCAGCTTAGAATGGCCATTGACGTTAAATGCTCTAATCCATAGTCCTATTTAATCTATTGTGAAACAAAATCTAAACGACATAATAAAAAGTCAACCGCACCACAGATTCCCAGACAGTCTCCCACACTGGTACTAGCGAGGCCTTAAGCTGTGTAACTTCTGCGATCTGACGAGAGCAGTCACATTCAGCTTAGAATGGCCATTGACATTAAAAGCCTTAATCCATAGTCCTATTTAATCTATTGTGAAACAAAATCTAACAAACATAATAAAAAGTCAACCGCACCACGGATTCCCAGACAGTCTCCCACACAGCTACTAGCGAGGCCTTAAGCTGTGTAACTTCTGCGATCTGACGAGAGCAGGGACATTCAGCTTAGAATGGCCATTGACATTAAATGCTTTAATCCATAGTCCTATTTAATCTATTGTGAAACAAAATCTAAACGACATAATAAAAAGTCAACCGCACCACGGATTCCCAGACAGTCTCCCACACTGGTACTAGCGAGGCCTTAAGCTGTGTAACTTCTGCGATCTGACGAGAGCAGGCACATTCAGCTTAGAATGGCCATTGACAGTAAATGCTTTAATCCATAGTCCTTTTTAATCGATTGTGAAACAAAATCTAAACGACATAATAAAAAGTCAACCGCACCACGGATTCCCAGACAGTCTCCAACACTGGTACTAGCGAGGCCTTAAGCTGCGTAACTTCTGCGATCTGACGAGAGAAGGCACATTCAGCTTAGAATGGCCATTGACATTAAAAGCCTTAATCCATAGTCCTATTTAATCTATTGTGAAACAAAATCTAACCAACATAATAAAAAGTCAACCGCACCACGGATTCCCAGACAGTCTCCCACACCGGTACTAGCGAGGAATTAAGCTGTGTAACTTCTGCGATCTGACGAGAGCAGGGACATTCAGCTTAGAATGGCCATTGACATTAAATGCTTTAATCCATAGTCTTTTTTAATCGATTGTGAAACAAAATCTAAACGACATAATAAAAATTCAACCGCACCACGGATTCCCAGACAGTCTCCCACACTGGTACTAGCGAGGCCTTAAGCTGTGTAACTTCTGCGTTCTGACGAGAGCAGGGACATTCAGCTTAGAATGGCCATTGACATTAAATGCTTTAATCCATAGTCCTTTTTAATCGATTGTGAAACAAAATCTAAACGACATAATAAAAATTCAACCGCACCACGGATTCCCAGACAGTCTCCCACACTGGTACTAGCGAGGCCTTAAGCTGTGTAATTTCTGCGTTCTGACGAGAGAAGGCACATTCAGCTTAGAATGGCCATTGACGTTAAATGCTTTAATCCATAGTCCTATTTAATCGATTGTGAAACAAAATCTAAACGACATTATAAAAAGTCAACCGCACCACGGATTCCCAGACAGTCTCCCACACTGGTACTAGCGAGGCGTTAAGCTGTGTAACTTCTGTGATCTAACGAGAGCAGGCACATTCAGCTCAGAATGGCCATTGACTTTAAATGCTTTAATCCATAGTCCTTTTAAATCGATTGTGAAACAAAATCTAAACGACATAATAAAAAGTCAACCGCACCACGAATTCCCAGACAGTCTTCCACACTTGTACTAGCGAGGCCTTAAGATGTGTAACTTCTGCGATCTGACGAGAGCAGGCACATTCAGCTTAGAATGGCCATTGACATTAAGAGCCTTAATCCATAGTCCTATTTAATCTATTGTGAAACAAAATCTAAACAACATAATAAAAAGTCAACCACACGAGGCATTCCCAGACAGTCTCCCACACTGGTACTAGCGAGGCCTTAAGCTGTGTAACTTCTGCGATCTGACGAGAGCAGGGACATTCAGCTTAGAATGGCCATTGCCATTAAATGCTTTAATCCATAGTCCTTTTTAATCGATTGTGAAACAAAATCTAAACGACATAATAAAAATTCAACCGCACCACGGATTCCCAGACAGTCTCCAACGCTGGTACTAGCGAGGCCTTAAGCTGTGTAACTTCTGCGTTCTGACGAGAGCAGGCACATTCAGTTTAGAATGGCCATTGACATTAAAAGCCTTAATCCATAGTCCTATTTAATCTATTGTGAAACAAAATCTAAACAACATAATGAAAAGTCAACCGCACCACGGATTCCCAGACAGTCTCCCACACTGGTACTAGCGAGGCCTTAAGCTGTGTAACTTCTGCGATCTGACGAGAGCAGGGACATTCAGCTTAGAATGGCCATTGACATTAAATGCTTTAATCCATAGTCCTTTTTAATCGATTGTGAAACAAAATCTAAACGACATAATAAAAATTCAACCGCACCACGGATTCCCAGACAGTCTCCCACACTGGTACTAGCAAGGCCTTAAGCTGTGTAACTTCTGCGATCTGACGAGAGCAGGCACATTCAGTTTAGAAGGGCCATTGACAATAAATGCTTTAATCCATAGTCCTTTTTAATGGATTGTGAAACAAAATCTTAACGACATAATAAAAAGTCAACCGCACCACGGATTCCCAGACAGTCTCCCACACTGGTACTAGCGAGGGCTTAAGCCGTGTAACTTCTGCGATCTGACGAGAGCAGGCACATTCAGCTTAGAATGGCCATTGAAGTTAAATGCTTTAATCCACAGTCCTATTTAATCTATTGTGAAACAAAATCTAAACGACATAATAAAAATTCAACCGCACCACGGATTCCCAGACAGTCTCCCACACTGGTACTAGCGAGGCCTTAAGCTGTGTAACTTCTGCGATCTGACGAAAGGAGGCACATTCAGCTTAGGATGGCCATTGACGTTAAATGCTTTAATCCATAGTCCTATTTAATCTATTGTGAAACAAAATCTAAACGACATAATAAAAAGTCAACCACACCACGGATTCCCAGACAGTCTCCCACACTGGTTCTAGCGAGGCGTTAAGCTGTGCAACTTCTGCAATCTAACGAGAGCAGGCACATTCAGCTTAGAATGGCCATTGACATTAAATGCTTTAATCCATATTCCTTTTTAATCGATTGTGAAACAAAATCTAAACGACATAATAAAAAGTCAACCGCACCACGGATTCCCAGACAGTCTCCCACACTGGTACTAACGAGGCCTTAAGCTGTGTAACTTCTGCGATCTGACGAGAGCAGGCACATTCAGCTTAGAATGGCCATTGCCATTAAAAGCCTTAATCCATAGTCCTATTTAATCTATTGTGAAACAAAATCTAAACAACATAATAAAAAGTCAACCGCACCACAGATTCCCAGACAGTCTCCCACACTGGTACTAGCGAGGCCTTAAGCTGTGTAACTTCTGCGATCTGACGAGAGCAGGGACATTCAGTTTAGAATGGCCATTGACATTAAATGCTTTAATCCATAGTCCTTTTTAATCGATTGTGAAACAAAATCTAAACGACATAATAAAAAGTCAACCGCACCACGGATTCCCAGACAGTCTCCCACACTGGTACTAGCGAGGCCTTAAGCTGTGTAACTTCTGCGATCTGACGAGAGCAGGTACATTCAGCTTAGAATGGCCATTGACATTAAAAGCCTTAATCCATAGTCCTATTTAATCTATTGTGAAACAAAATCTAAACAAAATAATAAAAAGTCAACCGCACCACGGATTCCCAGACAGTCTCCCACACTGGTACTAGCGAGGCCTTGAGCTGTGTAACTTCTGCGATCTGACGAGAGCAGGTACATTCAGCTTAGAATGGCCATTGACATTAAAAGCCTTAATCCATAGTCCTATTTAATCTATTGTGAAACAAAATCTAAACAACATAATAAAAAGTCAACCGCACCACGGATTCCCAGAGAGTCTCCCACACTGGTACTAGCGAGGCCTTAAGCTGTGTAACTTCTGCGATCTGACGAGAGCAGGGACATTCAGCTTAGAATGGCCATTGACATTAAATGCTTTAATCCATAGTCCTTTTTAATCGATTGTGAAACAAAATCTCAACGACATAATAAAAAGTCAACCGCACCACGGATTCCCAGACAGTCTCCCACACTGGTACTAGCGAGGCCTTAAGCTGTGTAACTTCTGCGATCTGACGAGAGCAGGTACATTCAGCTTAGAATGGCCATTGACATTAAAAGCCTTAATCCATAGTCCTATTTAATCTATTGTGAAACAAAATCTAAACAACATAATAAAAAGTCAACCGCACCACGGATTCCCAGACAGTCTCCCACACTGGTACTAGCGAGGCCTTAAGCTGTGTAACTTCTGCGATCTGACGAGAGCAGGCACATTCAGCTTAGAATGGCCATTGATGTTAAATGCTTTAATCCATAGTCCTATTTAATCTATTGTGAAACAAAATCTAAACGACATAATAAAAAGTCAGCCGCACCACGGATTCCCAGACAGTCTCCCACAATGGTACTAGCGAGGCCTTAAGCTGTGTAACTTCTGCGATCTGACGAGAGCAGGGACATTCAGCTTAGAATGGCCATTGACATCAAATGCTTTAATCCATAGTCCTTTTTAATCGATTGTGAAACAAAATCTAAACGACATAATAAAAATTCAACCGCACCACGGATTCCCAGACAGTCTCCCACACTGGTACTAGCGAGGCCTTAAGCTGTGTAACTTCTGCGATCTGACGAGAGCAGGCACATTCAGCTTAGAATGGCCATTGACGTCAAATGCTTTAATCCATAGTCCTATTTAATCTATTGTGAAACAAAATGTAAACGACATAATAAAAAGTCAACTGCACCACGGATTCCCAGACAGTCTCCCACACTGGTACTAGCGAGGCGTTAAGCTGTGTAACTTCTGCGATCTAACGAGAGCAGGCACATTCAGCTTAGAATGGCCATTGACATTAAATGCTTTAATCCATAGTCCTTTTTAATCGATTGTGAAACAAAATCTAAACGACATAATAAAAAGTCAACCGCACCACGGATTCCCAGACAGTCTCCCACACTGGTACTAGCGAGGCCTTAAGCTGTGTAACTTCTGCGATCTGACGAGAGCAGGCACATTCAGCTTAGAATGGCCATTGACATTAAAAGCCTTAATCCATAGTCCTATTTAATTTATTGTGAAACAAAATCTAAACAACATAATAAAAAGTCAACCGCACCACAGATTCCCAGACAGTCTCCCACACTGGTACTAGCAAAGCCTTAAGCTTTGTAACTTCTGCGATCTGACGAGAGCAGGCACATTCAGCTTAGAATAGCCATTGACATTAAATGCTTTAATCCATAGTCCTTTTTAATCGATTGTGAAACAAAATCTAAACGACATAATACAAAGTCAACCGCACCACGGATTCCCAGACAGTCTCCCACACTGGTACTAGCGAGACCTTAAGCTGTGTAACTTCTGCGGTCTGACGAGAGCAGGCACATTCAGCTTAGAATGGCCATTGACGTTAAATGCTTTAATCCAAAGTCCTATTTAATCTATTGTGAAACAAAATCTAAACGACATAATAAAAAGTCAACCGCACCACGGATTCCCAGACAGTCTCCCACACTGGTACTAGCGAGGCGTTAAGCTGTGTAACTTCTGCGATCTGACGAGAGCAGGCACATTCAGCTCAGAATGGCCATTGACATTAAAAGCCTTAATCCATAGTCCTATTTAATCTATTGTGAAACAAAATCTAAACGACATAATAAAAAGTCAACCGCACCACGGATTCCCACACTGGTACTAACGAGTCCTTAAGCTGTGTAACTTCTGCGATCTGACGAGGGCAGGCACATTCAGCTTAGAATGGCCATTGACCTTAAATGCTTTAATCCACAGTCCTTTTTAATCGATTGTGAAACAAAATCTAAACGACATAATAAAAAGTCAACCGCACCACGGATTCCCACACTGGTACTAACGAGTCCTTAAGCTGTGTAACTTCTGCGATCTGACGAGGGCAGGCACATTCAGCTTAGAATGGCCATTGACCTTAAATGCTTTAATCCACAGTCCTTTTTAATCGATTGTGAAACAAAATCTAAACGACATAATAAAAAGTCAACCGCACCACGGATTCCCACACTGGTACTAGCGAGGCCTTAAGCTGTGTAACTTCTGCGATCTGACGAGAGCAGGCACATTCAGCTTAGAATGGCCATTGACATTAAATGCGTTAATCCATAGTCCTTTTTAATCGATTGTGAAACAAAATCTAAACGACATAATACAAATTCAACCGCACCACGGATTCCCACACTGGTACTAGCGAGGCCTTAAGCTGTGTAACTTCTGCGATCTGACGAGAGCAGGCACATTCAGCTTAGAATGGCCATTGACATTAAATGCTTTAATCCATAGTCCTTTTTAATCGATTGTGAAACAAAATCTAAACGACATAATAAAAAGTCAACCGCACCACGGATTCCCAGACAGTCTCCCACACTGGTACTAGCGAGGCCTTAAGCTGTGTAACTACTGCGATCTGACGAGAGCATGCACATTCAGCTTAGAATGGCCATTGACATTAAAAGCCTTAATCCATAGTCCTATTTAATCTATTGTGAAACAAAATCTAAACAACATAATAAAAAGTCAACCGCACCACGGATTCCCAGACAGTCTCCCACACTGGTACTAACGAGTCCTTAAGCTGTGCAACTTCTGCGATCTGACGAGAGCAGGGACATTCAGCTTAGAATGGCCATTGACATTAAATGCTTTAATCCAGAGTCCTTTTTAATCGATTGTAAAACAAAATCTAAACGACATAATAAAAATTCAACCGCACCACGGATTCCCAGACAGTCTCCCACACTGGTACTAGCGAGGCCTTAAGCTGTGTAACTTCTGCGATCTGACGAGAGCAGGCACATTCAGCTTAGAATGGCCATTGACATTAAATGTTTTAATCCATAGTCCTTTTTAATCGATTGTGAAACAAAATCTAAACGACATAATAAAAAGTCAACCGCACCACAGATTCCCAGACAGTCTCCCACACTGGTACTACCGAGGCCTTAAGCTGTGTAACTTCTGCGTTCTGACGAGAGCAGGCACATTCAGCTTAGAATGGCCATTAACGTTAAATGCTTTAATCCATAGTCCTATTTAATCTATTGTGAAACAAAATCTAAACGACATAATAAAAAGTCAACCGCACCGCGGATTCCCAGACAGTCTCCCACACTGGTACTAGCGAGGCCTTAAGCTGTGTAACTTCTGCGATCTGACGAGAGCAGGGACATTCAGCTTAGAATGGCCATTGACATTAAATGCTTTAATCCATAGTCCTTTTTAATCGATTGTGAAACAAAATCTAAACGACATAATACAAATTCAACCGCACCACGGATTCCCACACTGGTACTAGCGAGGCCTTAAGCTGTGTAACTTCTGCGATCTGACGAGAGCAGGCACATTCAGCTTAGAATGGCCATTGACATTAAATGCTTTAATCCATAGTCCTTTTTAATCGATTGTGAAACAAAATCTAAACGACATAATAAAAAGTCAACCGCACCACGGATTCCCAGACAGTCTCCCACACTGGTACTAGCGAGGCCTTAAGCTGTGTAACTTCTGCGATCTGACGAGAGCAGGGACATTCAGCGTAGAATGGCCATTGACATTAAATGCTTTAATCCATAGTCCTTTTTAATCTATTGTGAAACAAAATAATAAAAAGTCAACCGCACCACGGATTCCCAGACAGTCTCCCACACTGGTACTAGCGAGGCCTTAAGCTGTGTAACTTCTGCGATCTGACGAGAGCAGGGACATTCAGCTTAGAATGGCCATTGACATTAAATGCTGAAATCCATAGTCCTTTTTAATCGATTGTGAAACAAAATCTAAACGACATAATAAAAAGTCAACCGCACCACGGATTCCCAGACAGTCTCCCACACTGGTACTAGCGAGGCCTTAAGCTGTGTAACTTCTGCGATCTGACGAGAGCAGGGACATTCCGCTTAGAATGGCCATTGACATTAAATGCTGAAATCCATAGTCCTTTTTAATCGATTGTGAAACAAAATCTAAACGACATAATAAAAAGTCAACCGCACCACGGATTCCCAGACAGTCTCCCACACTGGTACTAGCGAGGCCTTAAGCTGTGTAACTTCTGCGATCTGACGAGAGCAGGGACATTCAGCTTAGAATGGCCATTGACATTATATGCTGTAATCCATAGTCCTTTTTAATAGATTGTGAAGCAAAATCTAAACGACATAATAAAATGTCAACCGCACCACGGATTCCCAGACAGTCTCCCACACTGGTACTAGCGAGGCCTTAAGCTGTGTAACTTCTGCGATCTGACGAGAGCAGGCACATTCAGCTTAGAATGGCCATTGACATTAAATGCTGTAATCCATAGTCCTTTTTAATCGATTGTCAAACAAAATCTAAACGACATAATAAAATGTCAACCGCACCACGGATTCCCAGACAGTCTCCCACACTGGTATTAGCAAGGCCTTAAGCTGTGTAACTTCTGCGTTCTGATGAGAGCAGGCACATTCAGCTTAGAATGGCCATTGACATTAAAAGCCTTAATCCATAGTTCTATTTAATCTATTGTGAAACAAAATCTAAACAACATAATAAAAAGTCAACCGCACCACGGATTCCCAGACAGTCTCCCACACTGGTACTAGCGAGGCCTTAAGCTGTGTAACTTCTGCGATCTGACGAGAGCATGGACATTCAGCTTAGAATGGCCATTGACATTAAATGCTTTAATCCATAGTCCTATTTAATCTATTGTGAAACAAAATCTAAACAACATAATAAAAAGTCAACCGCACCACGCATTCCCAGACATTCTCCCACACTGTTACCAGCGAGGCCTTAAGCTGTGTAACTTCTGCGATCTGACGAGAGCAGGGACATTCAGCTTAGAATGGCCATTGACATTAAAGGCTTTAATCCATAGTCCTTTTTAATCGATTGTGAAACAAAATCTAAACGACATAATAAAAAGTCAACAGCACCACGGATTCCCAGACAGTCTCCCACACTGGTACTAGCGAGGCCTTAAGCTGTGTAACTTCTGCGATCTGACGAGAGCAGGCACATTCAGCTTAGAATGGCCATTGACGTTAAATGATTTAATCCATAGTCCTATTTAATCTATTGTGAAACAAAATCTAAACGACATAATAAAAAGTCAACCGCACCACGGATTCCCAGACAGTCTCCCACACTGGTACTAGGGAGGCGTTAAGCTGTGTAACTTCTGCGATCTAACAAGAGCAGGCATATTCAGCTTAGAATGGCCATTGACATTAAATGCTTTAATCCATAGTCCTTTTTAATCGATTGTGAAACAAAATCTAAACAACATAATAAAAAGTCAACCGCACCACGGATTCCCAGACAGTCTCCCACACTGGTACTAGCGAGGCGTTAAGCTGTGCTGTGTAACTTCTGCGATCTAACGAGAGCAGGCACATTCAGCTTAGAATGGCCATTGACATTAAATGCTTTAACCCATTATTTCGTTTAGATTTTGTTAACCGCACCACGGATTCCCAGACAGTCTCCCACACTGGTACTAGCGAGGCCTTAAGCTGTGTAACTTCTGCGATCTGACGAGAGCAGGCACATTCAGCTTAGAATGGCCATTGACATTAAATGCGAAACAAAATCTAAACGACATAATAAAAAGTCAACCGCACCACGGATTCCCAGACGGTCTCCCACACTGGTACTAGCAAGGCCTTAAGCTGTGTAACTTCTGCGATCTGACGAGAGCAGGCACATTCAGCTTAGAATGGCCATTTACATTAAAAGCCTTTATCCATAGTCCTATTTAATCTATTGTGAAACAAAATCTAAACGACATAATAAAAAGTCAACCGCACTACGGATTCCCAGACAGTCTCCCACACTGGTACTAGCGAGGCCTTAAGCTGTGTAACTTCTGCGATCTGACGAGAGCAGGCACATTCAGCTTAGAATGGCCATTTACATTAAAAGCCTTTATCCATAGTCCTATTTAATCTATTGTGAAACAAAATCTAAACAACATAATAAAAAGTCAACCGCACCACGGATTCCCAGACAGTCTCCCACACTAGTACTAGCGAGGCCTTAAGCTATGTAACTTCTGCGTTCTGACGAGAGCAGGCACATTCAGCTTAGAATGGCCATTGACGTTAAATCCTTTAATCCATAGTCCTATTTAATCTATTGTGAAACAAAATCTAAACGACATACTAAAAAGTCAACCGCACCACGGATTCCCAGACAGTCTCCCACACTGGTACTAGCGAGGCCTTAAGCTGTGTAACTTCTGCGATCTGACGAGAGCAGGCACATTCAGCTTAGAATGGCCATTGACATTAAATGCTTTAATCCATAGTCCTTTTTAATCGATTGTGAAACAAAATCTAAACGACATAATAAAAAGTTAACCGCATCACGGATTCCCAGACAGTCTCCCACACTGGTACTAGCGAGGCCTTAAGCTGTGTAACTTCTGCGATCTAACGAGAGCAGGCACATTCAGCTTAGAATGGCCATTGACATTAAATGCTTTAATCCATAGTCCTTTTTAATCGATTGTGAAACAAAATCTAAACGACATAATAAAAATTCAACCGCTCCACGGATTCCCAGACAGTCTCCCACACTGGTACTAGCGAGGCCTTAAGCTGTGTAACTTCTGCGATCTGACGAGAGCAGGCACATTCAGCTTAGAATGGCCATTGACATTAAAAGCCTTAATCCATAGTCCTATTCAATCGATTGTGAAACAAAATCTAAACGACATAATAAAAAGTCAACCGCACCTCGGATTCACAGACAGTCTCCCACACTGGTACTAGCGAGGCCTTAAGCTGTGTAACTTCTGCGATCTGACGAGAGCAGGCACATTCAGCTTAGAATGGCCATTGACATTAAATGCTTTAATCCATAGTCCTTTTTAATCGATTGTGAAACAAAATCTAAACGACATAATAAAAAGTCAACAGCACCACGGATTCCCAGACAGTCTCCCACACTGGTACTAGCGAGGCCTTAAGCTGTGTAACTTCTGCGATCTGACGAGAGCAGGGACATTCAGCTTAGAATGGCCATTGACATTAAATGCTTTAATCCATAGTCCTTTTTAATCGATTGTGAAACAAAATCTAAACGACATAATAAAAATTCAACCGCACAACGGATTCCGAGACAGTCTCCCACACTGGTACTAGCGAGGCCTTAAGCTGGGTAACTTCTGCGATCTGACGAGAGCAGGCACATTCAGCTTAGAATGGCCATTGACGTTAAATGATTTAATTCATAGTCCTATTTAATCTATTGTGAAACAAAATCTAAACGACATAATAAAAAGTCAACCGCACCACGGATTCCCAGACAGTCTCCCACACTGGTACTAGGGAGGCGTTAAGCTGTGTAACTTCTGCGATCTAACGAGAGCAGGCACATTCAGCTTAGAATGGCCATTGACATTAAATGCTTTAATCCATAGTCCTTTTTAATCGATTGTGAAACAAAATCTAAACGACATAATAAAAAGTCAACCGCACCACAGATTCCCAGACAGTCTCCCACACTGGTACTAGCGAGGCCTTAAGCTGTGTAACTTCTGCGATCTGACGAGAGCAGGCACATTCAGCTTAGAATGACCATTGACGTTAAATGATTTAATCCATAGTCCTATTTAATCTATTGTGAAACAAAATCTAAACAACATAATAAAAAGTCAACCGCACCACGGATTCCCAGACAGTCTCCCACACTGGTACTAGCGAGGCCTTAAGCTGTGTAATTTCTGCGATCTGACGAGAGCAGGCACATTCATCTTAGAATGGCCATTGACATTAAATGCTTTAATCCATAGTCCTTTTTAATCGATTGTGAAACAAAATCTAAACGACATAATAAAAAGTCAACCGCACCACGGATTCCCAGACAGTGTCCCACACTGGTACTAGCGAGGCCTTAAGCTGTGTAACTTCTGCGATCTGACGAGAGCAGGCACATTCAGCTTAGAATGGCCATTGACGTGAAATGCTTTAATCCATAGTCCTATTTAATCTATTGTGAAACAAAATCTAAACGACATAATAAAAAGTCAACCGCACCACGGATTCCCAGACAGTCTCCCACACTGGTACTAGAAAGGCCTTAAGCTGTGTAACTTCTGCGTTCGGACGAGAGCAGGCACATTCAGCTTAGAATGGCCATTGACGTTAAATGCTTTAATCCATAGTCCTATTTAATCTATTGTGAAACAAAATCTAAACGACATAATAAAAAGTCAACCGCACCACGGATTCCCAGACAGTCTCCCACACTGGTACTAGCGAGGCGTTAAGCTGTGTAACTTCTGCGATCTAACGAGAGCAGGCACATTCAGCTTAGAATGGCCATTGACTTTAAATGTTTTAATCCATAGTCCTTTTTAATCGATTGTGAAACAAAATCTAAACGACATAATAAAAAGTCAACCGCACCACCGATTCCCAGACAGTCTCCCACACTGGTACTAGCGAGGCCTTAAGCTGTGTAACTTCTGCGATCTGACGAGAGCAGGCACATTCAGCTTAGAATGGCCATTGACATTAAAAGCCTTAATCCATAGTCCTATTTAATCGATTGTGAAACAAAATCTAAACGACATAATAAAAAGTCAACCGCACCACGGATTCACAGACAGTCTCCCACACTGGTACTAGCGAGGCCTTAAGCTGTGTAACTTCTGCGATCTGACGAGAGCAGGCACATTCAGCTTAGAATGGCCATTGACATTAAATGCTTTAATCCATAGTCCTTTTTAATCGATTGTGAAACAAAATCTAAACGACATAATAAAAAGTCAACAGCACCACGGATTCCCAGACAGTCTCCCACACTGGTACTAGCGAGGCCTTAAGCTGTGTAACTTCTGCGATCTGACGAGAGCAGGGACATTCAGCTTAGAATGGCCATTGACATTAAATGCTTTAATCCATAGTCCTTTTTAATCGATTGTGAAACAAAATCTAAACGACATAATAAAAATTCAACCGCACAACGGATTCCGAGACAGTCTCCCACACTGGTACTAGCGAGGCCTTAAGCTGGGTAACTTCTGCGATCTGACGAGAGCAGGCACATTCAGCTTAGAATGGCCATTGACGTTAAATGATTTAATTCATAGTCCTATTTAATCTATTGTGAAACAAAATCTAAACGACATAATAAAAAGTCAACCGCACCACGGATTCCCAGACAGTCTCCCACACTGGTACTAGGGAGGCGTTAAGCTGTGTAACTTCTGCGATCTAACGAGAGCAGGCACATTCAGCTTAGAATGGCCATTGACATTAAATGCTTTAATCCATAGTCCTTTTTAATCGATTGTGAAACAAAATCTAAACGACATAATAAAAAGTCAACCGCACCACAGATTCCCAGACAGTCTCCCACACTGGTACTAGCGAGGCCTTAAGCTGTGTAACTTCTGCGATCTGACGAGAGCAGGCACATTCAGTTTAGAATGACCATTGACGTTAAATGATTTAATCCATAGTCCTATTTAATCTATTGTGAAACAAAATCTAAACAACATAATAAAAAGTCAACCGCACCACGGATTCCCAGACAGTCTCCCACACTGGTACTAGGGAGGCGTTAAGCTGTGTAACTTCTGCGATCTAACGAGAGCAGGCACATTCAGCTTAGAATGGCCATTGACTTCAAATGCTTTAATCCATAGTCCTTTTTAATCGATTGTGAAACAAAATCTAAACGACATAATAAAAAGTCAACCGCACCACGGATTCCCAGACAGTCTCCCACACTGGTACTAGCGAGGCCTTAAGCTGTGTAACTTCTGCGATCTGACGAGAGCAGGCACATTCAGCTTAGAATGGCCATTGACATTAAAAGCCTTAATCCATAGTCCTAATTAATCTATTGTGAAACAAAATCTAAACAACATAATAAAAAGTCAACCGCACCACGGATTCCCAGACAGCCTCCCATACTGGTACTAGCGAGGCCTTAAGCTGTGTAACTTCTGCGATCTGACGAGAGCAGGCACATTCAGCTTAGAATGGCCATTGACGTTAAATGCTTTAATCCATAGTCCTATTTAATCTATTGTGAAACAAAATCTAAACGACATAATAAAAAGTCAACCGCACCACGGATTCCCAGACAGTCTCCCACACTGGTACTAGCGAGGCCTTAAGCTGTGTAACTTCTGCGATCTGACGAGAGCAGGCACATTCAGCTTAGAATGGCCATTGACATTAAATGCTTTAATCCATAGTCCTTTTTAATCGATTGTGAAACAAAATCTAAACGACATAATAAAAAGTCAACAGCACCACGGATTCCCAGACAGTCTCCCACACTGGTACTAGCGAGGCCTTAAGCTGTGTAACTTCTGCGATCTGACGAGAGCAGGGACATTCAGCTTAGAATGGCCATTGACATTAAATGCTTTAATCCATAGTCCTTTTTAATCGATTGTGAAACAAAATCTAAACGACATAATAAAAATTCAACCGCACAACGGATTCCGAGACAGTCTCCCACACTGGTACTAGCGAGGCCTTAAGCTGGGTAACTTCTGCGATCTGACGAGAGCAGGCACATTCAGCTTAGAATGGCCATTGACGTTAAATGATTTAATTCATAGTCCTATTTAATCTATTGTGAAACAAAATCTAAACGACATAATAAAAAGTCAACCGCACCACGGATTCCCAGACAGTCTCCCACACTGGTACTAGGGAGGCGTTAAGCTGTGTAACTTCTGCGATCTAACGAGAGCAGGCACATTCAGCTTAGAATGGCCATTGACATTAAATGCTTTAATCCATAGTCCTTTTTAATCGATTGTGAAACAAAATCTAAACGACATAATAAAAAGTCAACCGCACCACGGATTCCCAGACAGTCTCCCACACTGGTACTAGCGAGGCCTTAAGCTGTGTAACTTCTGCGATCTGACGAGAGCAGGCACATTCAGCTTAGAATGGCCATTGACATTAAAAGCCTTAATCCATAGTCCTAATTAATCTATTGTGAAACAAAATCTAAACAACATAATAAAAAGTCAACCGCACCACGGATTCCCAGACAGCCTCCCATACTGGTACTAGCGAGGCCTTAAGCTGTGTAACTTCTGCGATCTGACGAGAGCAGGCACATTCAGCTTAGAATGGCCATTGACGTTAAATGCTTTAATCCATAGTCCTATTTAATCTATTGTGAAACAAAATCTAAACGACATAATAAAAAGTCAACCGCACCACGGATTCCCAGACAGTCTCCCACACTGGTACTAGCGAGGCCTTAAGCTGTGTAACTTCTGCGTTCGGACGAGAGCAGGCACATTCAGCTTAGAATGGCCATTGACGTTAAATGCTTTAATCCATAGTCCTATTTAATCTAATGTGAAACAAAATCTAAACGACATAATAAAAAGTCAACCGCACCACGGATTCCCAGACAGTCTCCCACACTGGTACTAGCGAGGCGTTAAGCTGTGTAACTTCTGCGATCTAACAAGAGCAGGCACATTCAGCTTAGAATGGCCATTGACTATAAAAGTTTTAATCCATAGTCCTTTTTAATCGATTGTGAAACAAAATCTAAACGACATAATAAAAAGTCAACCGCACCACGGATTCCCAGACAGTCTCCCACACTGGTACTAGCGAGGCCTTAAGCTGTGTAACTTCTGCGATCTGACGAGAGCAGGCACATTCAGCTTAGAATGGCCATTGACATTAAAATCCTTAATCCATAGTCCTATTTAATCGATTGTGAAACAAAATCTAAACGACATAATAAAAAGTCAACCGCACCACGGATTCCCAGACAGTCTCCCACACTGGTACTAGCGAGGCCTTAAGCTGTGTAACTTCTGCGATCTGACGAGAGCAGGCACATTCAGCTTAGAATGGCCATTGACATTAAATGCTTTAATCCATAGTCCTTTTTAATCGATTGTGAAACAAAATCTAAACGACATAATATAAAGTCAACCGCACCACGGATTCCCAGACAGTCTCCCACACTGGTACTAGCGAGGCCTTAAGCTGTGTAACTTCTGCGATCTGACGAGAGCAGGCACATTCAGCTTAGAATGGCCATTGACATTAAAAGCCTTAATCCATAGTCCTATTTAATCTATTGTGAAACAAAATCTAAACAACATAATAAAAAGTCAACCGCACCACGGATTCCCAGACAGTCTCCCACACTAGTACTAGCGAGGCCTTAAGCTGTGTAACTTCTGCGATCTGACGAGAGAAGGCACATTCAGCTTAGAATGGCCATTGACATTAAATGCTTTAATCCATAGTCCTTTTTAATCGATTGTGAAACAAAATCTAAACGACATAATAAAAATTCAACCGCACCACGGATTCCCAGACAGTCTCCCACACTGGTGCTAGCGAGGACTTAAGCTGTGTAACTTCTGCGATCTGACGAGAGCAGGCACATTCAGCTTAGAATGGCCATTGACGTTAAATGCTTTAATCCATAGTCCTATTTAATCTATTGTGAAACAAAATCTAAACGACATAATAAAAAGTCAACCGCACCACGGATTCCCAGACAGTCTCCCACACTGGTACTAGCAAGGCCTTAAGCTGTGTAACTTCTGCGATCTGACGAGAGCAGGGACATTCAGCTTAGAATGGCCATTGACATTAAATGCTTTAATCCATAGTCCTTTTTAATCGATTGTGAAACAAAATCTAAACGACATAATAAAAATTCAACCGCACCACGGATTCCCAGACAGTCTCCCACACTGGTACTAGCGAGGACTTAAGCTGTGTAACTACTGCGATCTGACGAGAGCAGGCACATTCAGCTTAGAATGGCCATTGACGTTAAATCCTTTAATCCATAGTCCTATTTAATCTATTGTGAAACAAAATCTAAACGACATAATAAAAAGTCAACCGCACCACGGATTCCCAGACAGTCTCCCACACTGGTACTAGCGAGGCCTTAAGCTGTGTAACTTCTGCGATCTGACGAGAGCAGGCACATTCAGCTTAGAATGGCCATTGAAGTTAAATGCTTTAATCCATAGTCCTATTTAATCTATTGTGAAACAAAATCTAAACGACATAATAAAAAGTCAACCGCACCCCGGATTCCCAGACAGTCTCCCACACTGGTACTAGCGAGGCCTTAAGCTGTGTAACTTCTGCGATCTAACGAGGGCAGGCACATTCAGCTTAGAATGGCCATTGACATTAAATGCTTTAATCCATAGTCCTTTTTAATCGATTGTGAAACAAAATCTAAACGACATAATAAAAAGGCAACCGCACCACGGATTCCCAGACAGTCTCCCACACTGGTACTAGCGAGGCCTTAAGCTGTGTAACTTCTGCGATCTGACGAGAGCAGGCACATTCAGCTTAGAATGGCCATTGACATTAAATGCTGTAATCCATAGTCCTTTTTAATCGATTGTGAAACAAAATCTAAACGACATAATAAAAAGTCAACCGCACCACGGATTCCCAGACAGTCTCCCACACTGGTACTAGCGAGGCCTTAAGCTGTGTAACTTCTGCGACCTGACGAGAGAGGGCACATTCAGCTTAGAATGGCCATTGAAGTTAAATGCTTTAATACATAGTCCTATTTAATCTATTGTGAAACAAAATCTAAACGACATAATAAAAAGTCAACCGCACCACGGATTCCCAGACAGTCTCCCACACTGGTACTAGCGAGGCGTTAAGCTGTGTAACTTCTGCGATCTAACGAGGGCAGGCACATTCAGCTTAGAATGGCCATTGACATTAAATGCTTTAATCCATAGTCCTTTTTAATCGATTGTGAAACAAAATCTAAACGACATAATAAAAAGTCAACCGCACCACGGCTTCCCAGACAGTCTCCCACACTGGTACTAGCGAGGCCTTAAGCTGTGTAACTTCTGCGATCTGACGAGAGCAGGCACATTCAGCTTAGAATGGCCATTGACTATAAAAGTTTTAATCCATAGTCCTTTTTAATCGATTGTGAAACAAAATCTAAACGACATAATAAAAAGTCAACCGCACCACGGATTCCCAGACAGTCTCCCACACTGGTACTAGCGAGGCGTTAAGCTGTGTAACTTCTGCGATCTGACGAGAGCAGGGACATTCAGCTTAGAATGGCCATTGACATTAAATGCTTTAATCCATAGTCCTTTTTAATCGATTGTGAAACAAAATCTAAACGACATAATAAAAAGTCAACCGCACCACGGATTCCCAGACAGTCTCCCACACTGGTACTAGCGAGGCCTTAAGCTGTGTAACTTCTGCGATCTGACGAGAGCAGGGACATTCAGCTTAGAATGGCCATTGACATTAAATGCTTTAATCCATAGTCCTTTTTAATCGATTGTGAAACAAAATCTAAACGACATAATAAAAAGTCAACCGCACCACGGATTCCCAGACAGTCTCCCACACTGGTACTAGCGAGGCGTTAAGCTGTGTAACTTCTGCGATTTAACGAAAGCAGGCACATTCAGCTTAGAATGGCCATTGACATTAAATGCTTTAATCCATAGTCCTTTTTAATCGATTGTGAAACAAAATCTAAACGACATAATAAAAATTCAACCGCACCACGGATTCCCAGACAGTCTCCCACACTGGTACTAGTGAGGCCTTAAGCTGTGTAACTTCTGCGATTTGACGAGAGCAGGCACATTCAGCTTAGAATGGCCATTGACGTTAAATGCTCTAATCCATAGTCCTATTTAATCTATTGTGAAACAAAATCTAAACGACACATAATAAAAAGTCAACCGCACCACGGATTCCCAGACAGTCTCCCACACTGGTACTAGCGAGGCGTTAAGCTGTGTAAGTTCTGCGATTTAACGAGAGCAGGCACATTCAGCTTAGAATGGCCATTGACATTAAATGTTTTAATCCATAGTCCTTTTTAATCGATTGTGAAACTAAATCTAAACGACATAATAAAAAGTCAACGGCACCACAGATTCCCAGATAGTCTCCCATACTTGTACTAGCGAGGACTTAAGCTGTGTAACTTCTGCGATCTGACGAGAGAAGTCACATTCAGCTTAGAATGGCCATTGACATTAAAAGCCTTAATCCATAGTCCTATTTAATCTATTGTGAAACAAAATCGAAACAACATAATAAAAAGTCAACCGCACCACGGATTCCCAGACAGTCTCCCACACTGGTACTAGCGAGGCCTTAAGCTGTGTAACTTCTGCGATCTGACGAGAGCAGGCACATTCAGCTTAGTATGGCCATTGACATTAAAAGCCTTAATCCATAGTCCTATTTAATCTATTGTGAAACAAAATCTAAACAACATAATAAAAAGGCAACCGCACCACGGATTCCCAGACAGTCTCCCACACTGGTACTAGCGAGGCCTTAAGCTGTGTAACTTCTGCGATCTGACGAGAGCAGGGACATTCAGCTTAGAATGGCCATTGACATTAAATGCTGTAATCCATAGTCCTTTTTAATCGATTGTGAAACAAAATCTAAACGACATAATAAAAAGTCAACCGCACCACGGATTCCCAGACAGTCTCCCACACTGGTACTAGCGAGGCCTTAAGCTGTGTAACTTCTGCGTTCTGACGAGAGCAGGCACATTCAGCTTAGAATGGCCATTGACGTCAAATGCTTTAATCCATAGTCCTATTTAATCTATTGTGAAACAAAATCTAAACGACATAATAAAAAGTCAACCGCACCACGGATTCCCAGACAGTCTCCCACACTGGTACTAGCGAGGCCTTAAGCTGTGTAACTTCTGCGATCTAACGAGGGCAGGCACATTCAGCTTAGAATGGCCATTGACATTAAATGCTTTAATCCATAGTCCTTTTTAATCGATTGTGAAACAAAATCTAAACGACATAATAAAAAGTCAACCGCACCACGGATTCCCAGACAGTCTCCCACACTGGTACTAGCGAGGCCTTAAGCTGTGTAACTTCTGCGATCTGACGAGAGCAGGCACATTCAGCTTAGAATGGCCATTGAAGTTAAATGCTTTAATCCATAGTCCTATTTAATCTATTGTGAAAAAAAATCTAAACGACATAATAGACAGTCTCCCACACTGGTACTAGCGAGGCGTTAAGCTGTGTAACTTCTGCGATCTAACAAGAGCAGGCACATTCAGCTTAGAATGGCCATTGACATTAAATGCTTTAATCCATAGTCCTTTTTAATCGATTGTGAAACAAAATCTAAACGACATAATAAAAAGTCAACCGCACCACGGATTCCCAGACAGTCTCCCACACTGGTACTAGCAAGGCCTTAAGCTGTGTAACTTCTGCGATCTGACGAGAGCAGGCACATTCAGCTTAGAATGGCCATTGACATTAAATGCTTTAATCCATAGTCCTTTTTAATCGATTGTGAAACAAAATCTAAACGACATGATAAAAAGTCAACAGCACCATGGATTCCCAGACAGTCTCCCACACTGGTACTAGCGAGGCCTTAAGCTGTGTAACTTCTGCGATCTGACGAGAGAAGGGACATTCAGCTTAGAATGGCCATTGACATTAAATGCTTTAATCCATAGTCCTTTTTAATCGATTGTGAAACAAAATCTAAACGACATAATAAAAATTCAACCGCACAACGGATTCCGAGACAGTCTCCCACACTGGTACTAGCGAGGCCTTAAGCTCTGTAACTTCTGCGATCTGACGAGAGCAGGCACATTCAGCTTAGAATGGCCATTGACGTTAAATGATTTAATCCATAGTCCTATTTAATCTATTGTGAAACAAAATCTAAACGACATAATAAAAAGTCAACCGCACCACGGATTCCCAGACAGTCTCCCTCACTGGTACTAGCGAGGCCTTAAGCTGTGTAACTTCTGCGATCTGACGAGAGCAGGGACATTCAGTTTAGAATGGCCATTGACATTAAATGCTTTAATCCATAGTCCTTTTTAATCGATTGTGAAACAAAATCTAAACGACATAATAAAAATTCAACCGCACCACGGATTCCCAGACAGTCTCCCACACTGGTACTAGAGAGGCCTTAAGCTGTGTAACTTCTGCGTTCTGACGAGAGCAGGCACATTCAGCTTAGAATGGCCATTGACGTTAAATGCTTTAATCCATAGTCCTATTTAATCTATTGTGAAACAAAATCTAAACGACATAATAAAAAGTCAACCGCACCACGCATTCCCAGACAGTCTCCCACACTGGTACCAGCGAGGCCTTAAGCTGTGTAACTTCTGCGATCTGACGAGAGCAGGGACATTCAGCTTAGAATGGCCATTGACATTAAAGGCTTTAATCCATAGTCCTTTTTAATCGATTGTGAAACAAAATCTAAACGACATAATAAAAACTCAACCGCACCACAGACAGTCTCCCACACTGGTACTAGCGAGGCCTTAAGCTGTGTAACTTCTGCGTTCGGACGAGAGCAGGCACATTCAGCTTAGAATGGCCATTGACGTTAAATGCTTTAATCCATAGTCCTATTTAATCTATTGTGAAACAAAATCTAAACGACATAATAAAAAGTCAACCGCACCACGGATTTCCAGACAGTCTCCCACACTGGTACTAGCGAGGCCTTAAGCTGTGTAACTTCTGCGATCTGACGAGAGCAGGCACATTCAGCTTAGAATGGCCATTGACATTAAAAGCCTTAATCCATAGTCCTATTTAATCTATTGTGAAACAAAATCTAAACAACATAATAAAAAGTCAACCGCACCACGGATTCCCAGACAGTCTCCCACACTGGTACTAGCGAGGACTTAAGCTATGTAACTTCTGCGTTCTGACGAGAGCAGGGACATTCAGCTTAGAATGGCCATTGACGTTAAATGCTTTAATCCATAGTCCTTTTTTATCGATTGTGAAACAAAATCTAAACGACATAATAAAAAGTCAACCGCACCACGGATTCCCAGACAGTCTCCCACACAGGTGCTAGCGAGGCCTTAAGCTGTGTAACTTCTGCGATCTGACGAGAGCAGGCACATTCAGCTTAGAATGGCCATTGACATTAAAAGACTTAATCCATAGTCCTATTTAATCTATTGTGAAACAAAATCTAAACAACATAATAAAAAGTCAACCGCACCACGGATTCCCAGACAGTCTCCCACACTGGTACTAGAGAGGCCTTAAGCTGTGTAACTTCTGCGTTCTGACGAGAGCAGGCACATTCAGCTTAGAATGGCCATTGACATTAAATGCTTTAAATGCTTTAAATGCTTTAATCCATAGTCCTTTTTAATCGATTGTGAAACAAAATCTAAACGACATAATAAAAAGTCAACCGCACCACGGATTCCCAGACAATCTCCCACACTGGTACTAGCGAGGCCTTAAGCTGTGTAACTTCTGCGATCTGACGAGAGCAGGCACATTCAGCTTAGAATGGCCATTGACATTAAAAGCTTTAATCCATAGTCCTATTTAATCTACTGTGAAACAAAATCTAAACAACATAATAAAAAGGCAACCGCACCACGGATTCCCAGACAGTCTCCCACACTGGTACTAGCGAGGCCTTAAGCTGTGTAACTTCTGCGTTCTGACAAGAGCAGGCACATTCAGCTTAGAATGGCCATTGACGTTAAATGCTTTAATCCATAGTCCTATTTAATCGATTGTGAAACAAAATCTAAACGACATAATAAAAACTCAACC